>NC_057345.1:135690065-135990065 GCF_016509475.1 Prionailurus bengalensis
GAGAGCAAACCAGTAGTGCTTAGAACAGACACAAACCAACTAACCTGTGGTGAAACATATAAAGAATGGGCATCCCAACTTTTTAAACAGAACTAGAGATTAATTCTGACTTGGGGGATCAGTAAAGGTTGACAGATGGTTTTAGTTGAAGGAGTCTGAAAGGCAGAGAGGGGGAAGTTCTGAACTGAGGGAATGTTGTGATCAAAGCAAAGGGACGTGAAAGACCATAAATTCTTCAGTGAATAACAAGCAATCCAAAGAGACTGGGGTCAAGTCCCAGAGCCTGAGGTGTAGAGAGGTAGACTGAGGCCAGACAACAAGTGCTTTCTCTGAGTCCCTGAGACTTGACCCCTTCCCTGCACTGTTGGGCAAGTGAAGAAATGGAGGGCACATGCATTTAAGAGACAGGTGAGGGAGAAGAACCATGGAAGGAGAGCAATAAGGAACATTTGGAAGAGTAAAAAGAGAATCTGAGAGAGTAATATCACCCTGTTGAAGTGAATTAAGAGTCTCAAAACAATGTGTGAATCAAGAAACCTTAAAAATGCATAAGGGGGGGGGTACGAAACACTCCATAGGTACCAGAGCATCAGATAAAACAAAGAGCTTTTGGATCTCTTGCTACTCAAAGGGGAGTCCCTGTGGAGAGTGTAGGCAGAAATCAGCCTGCAGGTTTCAGTGTGCACATCAAAGAGGGAGAGGCCGAGAAAGAGAGGTTGAGAGGAGAATGGGGAAGCAAGATCAGTTTTCCTTAATGGGGCAGGTGCACATAGGTGTAGTCGCTAGGGTGTTCACTTGGGGACACATGCTAGGGAAGGAGGTGGATCCTGAAGAAATAGAAAAGTCTTGCAAGACTTTCAGGAGAACAGCATAGCATGTAGGATTCTTGGCCAGGGGGAAAGTAAGTAGGTCTTATGAAAGAGACTAGACCAAGCTTTCTTACAAAGCTGAGGGAAGGAGAAAAAGTGAAGCCGGAAAAAAGTTTCAGATGGCAGGTATGGAATCGGTGGTGTGTCACACGATTTCGAGGCCAACGATCTCAAGGCCAACAGACGAGGCCAATGATTTCAAGCAAGGTGAGAAGAGGTGAAGGTAAGTATAAGAAGTGTGCTAAGGGACCAGGACAGGAGGGAGGAGTCGAGGACGTTCGCTAGGTCGGAGGGCGAGGACTGATGGGCAACACGAATGAACGGGGTGGGTTCTGCTGCAGGCTGGAAACAAGGTCTTTGGCTGGAGTGTGCTGTATACATGACAGAACCAAAAAGCTTGTTTGGGGGCTTCTGTGCTTGTCTCATAAAGCCCTTTGAGATAAATTACCTTATATATAAGAACCCTGCAAGTAATAAATACATGATTGTAGACAGATGGATAAAACACAAAAATGGTGCTAACTCCTTTGGTATACCCTAATGAAATAATAAATTAATTCTTGATTTAAAAATAAACTTGGGCATATACAGATCATAGTTTCATATCTCACATTACTGAACTATTATGGGAACTAACGATCTTTATTCCTGAAACAAATTCAAAAACACTGAGGAGACTCTAAGGAACTGAAATCCAATGGAAAAGCTCCCACTGGACACCACAAAAAGAAAAAAAGAGCAAACTATAACAATATCTTAACTTAAAAAAAAAAAACAATGTGGGGCTCAAACTCACAACCCTGTGATCAAGAGTCACATGCTCCTTCAACTGAGCCAGCCAGTGGCCCTGACCATATCTCAACGTTTAAACAAATGAAACAAATGGCAAGAGAAGGAACATCTGTACATATCTGGAAAACAACAATAAAGCGAGTGAAGAAACCTGTTTGTTTGTATGTTGGATAAAGGATGCCAGGCAAGCTTAAAAAGGATTTTAACAGAATTACAAATTTAGTGCAGGAAGGATTCACCAAAAAAAAAAAAAAAATCTGTATCTATATCTATATCTATATCTATATCTATATCTATATCTATATGCATCAGCAGGCATTGAAACAACATAACTTTATCTTAGAAAACTTTATCATGACCCAACTTACTCTTAAAATCCATTTATATTGGCCAGCATGTGAATACAATTGCCAATTAAAAGGGATGGGAGATTGGCTAAAGAGTAGTAAACAACAGGAATGGGTAAGGGACAAGGAATTTAGCTGTGGGCAGGGCGGTAGGCCCGCTTCCCAAATGTTCGCAAGGATGAACAGAATCCCATGCTGACACAGGTTGTGGATGACTGACTTGATAGGTGGGGACATGGAAAGATACAGAACATAAATACGGACCATAAGCAGAAACTCAGCTTACTAAAGTTATGAAGCTGAGAAAGAAAATCCTGAAGGCAAGTTGGACACACAGAAAACACTGTTGAGTGTCTGCAGTTTGACAAGATGAGCCTGTGTTGATTTGCCCAGCAAACTGGTGCCACTTTGTGATGGACTGTGGTGTACAGAGAAGGAAGGCACCGCATCTGTGGGGACAGAGGGCTGTGCAAAAGCTGGTTTCATCTGGGGCACCTGTAACTGTATATGTTTGAAAATTAGAGAGTTCTTAGAAGAGCAATAATAATGATTAAGGCAATGGAAGAAGTGATTTATGAGGGCAGATTAAAGGAGCTAACTATGAATAGCCTAGTTAAGTGACAAGTAGAGGGGTACATAATAGGAGTCTCCAAGGAAAGAGAATAATTATTTAGCCGGGTACAAGGGGGTATAACTAGGAGTAATGAGATGAAATTAAGAATGGGAAAATTTAAGCTGAATTTCAAAAAAACCCTCCCTGATGGTATAATTTATTAGCTCACGGAATAAATTCCCTATGGAAATGCAATAGTGAGGGAAACTTAATAACAGGACTGGACAAAATACCAATAAATAATATAGATAATAATCCTGTATATGAAAGAAGGTGGTTCCATGCTATGCTTTCCTTGCTTAGAATATCTTCCCATATTTTTCTTTGATAGTCTGTTTATATATGGTGACTGTTACTCAGAGAAGTAGTTAGGCAGTTAGCTAAAGTAAAAAGGAAATATGTCCTTTAGGTGAGGGAAGTTAAAATCATCTTAGTTTTGGGGCGCCTGGGTGGCTCAGTCGGTTGAGCGTCCGACTTCGCTCAGGTCACGATCTCACGGTCCGTGAGTTCGAGCCCCGCATCAGGCTCTGTGCTGACAGCTCAGAGCCTGGAGCCTGCTTCAGATTCTGTGTCTCCCTCTCTCTCTGGCCCTCCCCCCGTTCATGCTCTGTCTCTCTCTGTGTCAAAAATAAATAAATGTTAAAAAAAAATCATCTTAGTTTTCATACACTCTGCAGTAGCATGCTGAAATAATTTTTTACTACTTTGCTCTAACAGAGCTGGTCGTGAAGCAAGCTGGACAAATGTATTAATATTTCTAAAAAAACAAAACAAAACACAACAAAACAATCCACATCTACCATTCCACAGAGTCTATTCTGATTCTCTGTGCCATGAAACTCATATTTTCATAGACATGTTTAATATAAACAATTTATTGCCATAATAGAAATCAAAAAACTTTATTCCAGCTTTTCTAAATGTAGCTCTATGGTCAATTACTTCACATCAATACCAAGATCAAATAGGCATAATACTAACAAGCAGTTTGCTTAATAATAGTCACCACACTAATTAACCCATCCAGAACATTCTTAATCAGACGCTATTTGTAATGTACAGTTAAGAGAAGCTTGGCAATAAACTGTTCTATGCTAAAAAAGAACATAATACCTTACCGATGGGGTGAAACTGGCTTTTCTATTGAACTGGACAGAATGTGCTGCCGTCCTGGCATTAACTCAAGAGAGTGAGTATGCAAATAGGCACATGTCTGAACATTTCCTTTCTCTTCCCCAGCTCCAATTCTGGTGGAGGTGTTAATGAGAAGAGAAAAGGTCCTGAGATAAGAAGTGAAAGAGAGAAGAGAGTCAGAAGAAAACCAGTGAGCTGTGTTTTAGAGCTTCTGCCAGATCTGCCTTTTAATAATTGCCCAATTTTTCTTAAGGAAATGCTACTGCCCATCGTACTCGTAGAATGTCTTTCCCCGTTTCTGAGTCTCTCAGCTCTATCAGAACCTGTTTTTACTTTTAGGAATATTCTGATCACTGTAATCATTTCCAGTCTACTATTAGCCATGGGGCCCTGCCCCAACCATTTTTCCCCACCAACAGCTCATCTGTGAAACGGAAGCAGAGCCTCCCTACCGCCTCCTGTCCTCACAACCACCATTCCTTCCTCACCACCTCTGTCCGCCAACGTGGTTCCAGAGGCACTGCCACAAAACCCCGGTACTACATTGGGCAATGTTCAAAGACACGGCTGGTGCATGTACTTTCTAGACCTAAATTGGATTGCTTCCCACCACCCCACGTCCACACACACAGACTTAGAGCTGGCCCTATAGGAATGGCCTTATTCAGATCAATCTGGAAACACTAGGTTTGAGAGTGGCTTTAAATGATGTTAAGACTGATGGCAAATACAGGAAATGCTCTAGGTATCTTAGCTTATTTCTGCTAAAGTTGAGAGGCTAGAGTATGTTTCGTTGACTAATGGAGGTAGTCAGAAGGAAGGTGATAAAATAAAGCAAGTCAAGTAGACTTGGGACATGAATACTGATTCATGGGCTGTGGAAGAGAATATCATGGCTGACATGTGCGTCATGATGGAATACACTGCCTACAAATATCCTTTTGAGAGATTTCAATAAAAAGTACTTAATATAGTGAGTTCAACCTATAGAATCTCATAAATACCCACAGATAAGAATCCACAAGACAGAGATTATCAGCGGTCTTGCTTCTCAAAACAGATTTGGAAGACAGCACTTGAAAAATGGTGCAAATTAGTGGATGATTAAAGAGAAAGGCAGCATAACTGGTTAAAGAGTATTGCAGGTTTGAGCCAAGGCAGAGGGAGGAGCGCATCAGCAACCGAAACAGAGAAAGTGGCCTGGAGGCGCCTGGGTGGCTCAGTTGGTTAGGTGTCCGACTTCGGCCCAGGTCATGATCTCACAGTTTGTGAGTTTGAGCCCTGCGTCGGGCTCTGTGCTGACAGCTCAGAGCCTGGAGTCTGTTTCAGATTCTGTGTCTCCCTCTCTCTCTGCCCCTCCCCTGCTGGTGCTCTGTCTCTGTCTCTGTCTCTCAAAAATAAAAATAAAAAAAGAGGGGTGCCTGGGTGGTGCAGTCGGTTAAGCGTCCGACTTCAGCCAGGTCACGATCTCGCGGTCCGGGAGTTCGAGCCCCGCGTCGGGCTCTGGGCTGATGGCTCAGAGCCTGGAGCCTGTTTCCGATTCTGTGTCTCCCTCTCTCTCTGCCCCTCCCCCGTTCATGCTCTGTCTCTCTCTGTCCCCAAAATAAATAAACGTTGAAAAAAAAATATTAAAATAAATAAATAAATAAATAAATAAATAAATAAATAAATAAAGAGAAAGTGGCCTGCCCGTAGGGTAGGCAAGAAGGAGCTGACAAAGCTCAGGTTCTCTGGACATTAGCTTGGGTTTGAGGGAGGGAGAGTGGTATGGCCACCTAATTGTATCATTTAGGCTGGAGTTTTCACAACGTGTGCTTTATGCAATACTAGATAGAGAAGGTTTTGTGAGAAAGCACATTTGGTAAATGCTGGGTTAAACAGACCTAAACATTTACTCACTCAAGAACTTCCCAAAGTACATGCTAGTGTATACCATAAGTATGTTCACTTATTCATTCTTTTGTTTATTCAATAAAATGTTTATTGAGCACCTATTATGTAATAGGACTATTTATGTGTATTGTTTCTCAAACGTAACACTTCATGAAACGAGGACTCCCCCACCCCCAAGCATGCACCTTAAGACTTAATATGTAACAAAGGATATCCTGGGAAATGCTACTTGAGACCCTAGGAGATGCACAGCCAGGGTCTGAGAAGCAAGATGGGTGGTGGCATATTTTATATTGTAGGGACGGCAGAAGGAGTGGGGAAATGTGCTCACATGAGAAATGATCAAACTCAAACCGAAGGCCATATACCAAGCCACATAACAGCAGACAAAAGGAAGTTTGAAAGAAATGAGGAGAAGCTGTGAAAAAAAGTGACACAAGATATGGTTCAAGGCTAATATGGATGATAGCAGAAAAAAATATCATTTGATTTTATCACAGCAATTTCTGTGGATTCTTGGATATAAACCACACTGAGAATTGAGGAGAAAGGAAATAGGAATCAAAGATAAATAACTTTTCCAAAACCAACTGGGAAGACACATCCACGCAGTTTAGTGATCTAAGTTCTCGGGTGATTTATAACAAAAACTATTTACTGTTTCCAAACAATGTGCTGGAAATTAATTACAAAATTAACATTTTTAGAATGTTGCCACATAAGCAAATATCAGAGATAATTAAAAAATCATGCTAGCCCACATGTGTCCAATATATCACTTATATGGTAAGCAGATTTATATAAAACTATAAAGTATAAAAGTAAAAATCTAGCATTCTCATGTGTACACATCTACCCCCCTGTATCTCTTGCCACACTATCTTCACAAAATAAAGGAATCACAAGCAAGAAAATCCATCATAATTAAAACTAGATGTTTGGAGACCACAGCATGAAACAGAAAGACAGACTTCTGCCTGGTTGGTTGGTTGGTTGTAGGATGCTTGTTCTTCTTTCCTGGAGATGGCTAAGGGCTAATACTCCTAAAATAGATGGCACATGTCTGTGAAGGCTGTTTCAATAAGAAACTCCTGGCGGAACAAAATACGAACAAATTCAAATCACGGATGAGTCGGTCACAATCCACACACACATAGCACAAATGCTCTGGGGGAACTGCCATCCAACACCGCTGTGGCTGGTTAGGCCATGTTGTTTAGATGTTCAGTGTTTGGTGCCCGAACCAAATTTCATCTCCCGTGGTGTAAACTTGCAAAGTCAACATGAAATACTGACAGTAGCCTGTGAGAGGGCACTGGGCAAGAGAGTCTTACTTAAACTATGAAGAGTCTGCTTTGTGACAAGATAGAAAAAACAGAATCCAGAGAAACTAGCTGCAGTGAAAATTAACAAGCAAACCCCACTTATTAGCCCGAGAAACGCATGCTGAGACTGAAAGCAAATTTGTGGTGATCAGACTGGCCTCATTAGCCATGCCTGGGCCCAGACATGACACTCTTAGTGATGACAGCACCTTCTCTTAAAGGCTGCCCAAAAGACACACTGCAGCTCCCTCCCCTTTTTAAGGTCCACTATTTTCTGATGGCTGTCCTTTAAAGAGCTGGGATGTATGGCTCTCATAGGAAAAGGTGGTCCTGTGCTCATGAACCTACTGCTTTTTATTTTTGTTTCCCACCACGACTTCTAAGAATCATTTCTGAAAATCTAACACTTTCACATACCTCACTTACACCGTTTGTTTACATGACCTCTTCTGACAACACAGTTTATGTGGTTAGTATTATTTAACTTAAACAGTTATGCCTCAAGGCTCTGTTCTCTTTGGATTTCAAAGTGTTTTAGATTGTATATATTGCTCATTTAACCACCTGCCTCTGTGAGCAGTTTGTCTTGTGCAATTTTACAAAATCCCTTACGAATAAATACATTCTTGCCTCATAAATGTACGAGAAGAAGAAGACCTACCTTGCATGTTGACAGAACAAATGTTTATCACATTCAGAGCCATCTTTGTGAGCACATGTAAGCTTACTTCTCATGATCTCCACTCCTCCCCAAGAAGAGCTCTCTTAGAACAAGAAAACCCTCTAGTTTACACGAGCATTACTAGAGCAATTCAACATAGTTGGGCAGGACTGTAGGCTAAACTGAAAACAGGGAATCTTTATTTTTCTACCTCTTCCATTTCAAGCATTCTCCACCCACTGGTGAGTGAGTCCCTAAGATCTTCAGACTACTTTCTGATTGCCTGGGAACTCTTGCTACCCCCCACACCTAGCCTCCTTGTAGCCTATATGTTGGAACTAAGCCCCACTTTAGATCTAGCCCTGAATCCTGCCCTGCTCTCCATTGTCGGTCTTTTTGGAAACCAATCTTAAACTTCCTCCCACAATGTATTAGCCACCTTCCAGGCTCAATGTGTCCCACCCTTCAAAGGGGGCAAGTACCTTAACTCAAGGGAATTTACCACAAACAGAATCATTTCAAATACCATGGTGAGCCTATGCAAAAATTATTTGGGGAGGACAGGTGGCAAGAAATCTCCGTGAAGCACTGTAAGTAAGTCCACTTAAGCAATGGGCATGTTGCACAGAGGATAATCCAGATTGTTTCAGTACACAGGCGCTTCCTGTGCTCGTGGATTTATTCACATCACTTCATTTCTCTGAACCTGTTCTTCATAGTCTACAAAATGGGATAGTATCTGTATCTGCAAATTTCTGGAGAGGATTAAAAGAGAACTGTGGTGTGTACAGAGCACATGTAAGTAAACTTCCCACACCTTTGCTCATTCAAGTTAACGTCCATAATATAAGGAGTGAGGCCTAAGGCCATTTTGGGTAACACCAAATTTCCCAGTTAGAGAATAGGAAACTGCAATCCATCAACAAATATTCACCCAGCAATTATTTAGGATCCTGCTATGTTATATCTGTATTTACAAAAACCTTTAGTGCGTAAGTAGTAACATTTCACACTCATTTTGGACTCCCAGCCCCCGAAAGTGTAAATTTTCCATATCACCTTTAAACTAAACTGTGTGTACCAATTGTTACTAAAATGATCTCACTTTTAAATTCAAACTTAATAACTTGTTCATTATGTTTCATTAATAACTCAAGAAGCAAAATTTCACTATGTTCTATCCTTTCACCTTACTTAATTTAATGATAGTGTATAAAAAAATGGAAGAGTTCCCAAATGTGGATCTGAAGTAATCTCTTTCACGCAAGAGGAAGTAGCTGTTTCACACGTACACAGGCTCAAAGCAAGCAGCTTTGCCAGGATATACCTTGTTGGCAAGTAACTATTCTCACTACTCTGGGAATCCCATGTCTTCTATAGCCTCAATAAAGCACCGAAGGAGACTCTAAATATTGTGTCTAATCACGTGTTCTATCCCATGATTTTTTTTTTTTGAGACGCCATTATTTAGAAGTTGAAAGCAGGATGGGAAAATACGTTGATATTAAAAAAAAAAAAAAGGATCACTTTCTTCTTTCCAAACAAATATAAGAATTCTCCTTTGGAAGCGTTTCCAATGAGAGGCTCTCCTTTTTGAGCATGACATCATTGCACTGGTGCTACAGATAGAAAGGTGTTCCCTCAAAATTCGTATGTTGAAGCCGTAACCCCTAATGTGACTATGTGTGGAGACAGGGTCTTTAGGTGGTTACAAGGGTTAAATGAAGTCATAAAGATTGGGCCCTAATATGGTAGGGACTGTGGCCTTAAAAGAGGTGGAAGAGATCTCTCTTTCCCTGTGTCTCTTTTTCCTCTCCTCCCTTCCACTACCACGTGTGAGGACACAGCCAGAAGCCAGCTACCTGCAAGCCAGGAAGAGAGCCCCACTCAATACCAACCGTGCGGGCACCCTGATCTCAGGTGGCCAGCGGCCAGAAATGTGAGAAAATACATGTCTATTCTTTAAACCACCCAGCCCGTGGTAATTTGTTATGGCAGCCTGAGTTGACCAATATAAATGGATATTGCTGCAGAGAAAAGGAGGAAGGGTCAACACTGTGATGTGTGAAATTTCCTGAATAGAGTATTAGGAAACTAGTGGAGTAGGAGGCACTGTTTATGCTGACAGACAGTGACAACAAGAGAATGTTGTCAAAGAAGAGAGAGCTGACTACCAAAACTGATAAAAGAAAGAATTTGGAGGATAAAGAAGAGAAAATGTGAATTTTATTGTGTGGCACAAAATGTTACTTGTTGATTAAGAATAAGAAAAAATAATAGAGAATGGAGTGTTAGGAAAGAAATTTTTCCTAAAAATTTGTTTGGTTGTGAATGAAGTCACTTAATTTTTCTAAACCTGGGTTTTCTCCCCTAAGCAATGAGAATACTGCCAGTCGGAGACTTCTCACAGAAGAACGAGGATCAAAATATCCTATCAAACCTACTGATTTGATCTTACGGTCCCTATTCACAGCCAAAATGGCATACTGGGTCAGCAGGGCTCTGAGCCCATGGTCTGTTTCAAATTCAGGGCTCTAGCACTTACTAGCTGACCTGGGGAAAGAGTTTTTTCTTTTTCTTTTTTTTTTTAATTTTTTTTTTCAACGTTTATTTATTTATTTTTGGGACAGAGAGAGACAGAGCATGAACAGGGGAGGGGCAGAGAGAGGGAGACACAGAATCGGAAACAGGCTCCAGGCTCCGAGCCATCAGCCCAGAGCCTGACGCGGGGCTCGAACTCACGGACCGCGAGATCGTGACCTGGCTGAAGTCGGACGCTTAACCGACTGCGCCACCCAGGCGCCCCAAGAGTTTTTTCTTTAAGTATCAGTCACGTCATCTGTAAAATGGGGATAATATTATTGCTGCCTTGCAGAATGAGGCTTTCCATGTTGTTTGGCACATAGTAAGAGCTCAGTAAATGCTATTTTTTTAAATTACTGATAATCATGGTGAAGATTATCATTACGTGGTCATTGTTATGAAAAGATACTCAATATTTAAAAAAATTCTGGTCTCTGGCTCCACTGCCATTTCATAGTTAAGCCTACTTTCTGAACCAGACTGATGCCTTTTTAAAGATATGTTTTTCTTGCTAACTCTTACCAGTTACACTTTAGTTCTCCATGTAAGGCGGGCATTTTAATGTTACCTTATTTTCATTTGTATACTAATCAAAGATTTGTACTCATGCCTAGAGGCACACGAATTACAAAAAGGCCTAATGTTATAAATCAAACAAATATATTCCTCCCTTTCTATTACTTGTTGCCTTTCGTACTTTTTTCCTACCTTTCACTTTTCCTTTCCTTTCCTTTTATTCTTTTCATTTTTCTAACTGAGAGTTTCCATCTTTTCCCTTCTTAAAGCTGCATTAACCAAGAAAGTAAAACCAGGAAATTTAAAACATCAGTTTCCAGGTCTCTGAAGCACGAACAGATGGGCATCAAAAAATCCAGTCTTTTTTTTTTTTCCTTTCCCTTTTTCATTTGCCCATCCACAACCTGAATAAATCAAAATCACCAGCAAATCCAACTTCCAGCAGAACCCGCTTTTTTTTTTCCCTGCTACCGCATTAAATGCTACGGCACTAAGTATTGATCCACATCACGTACTGATTCTATTGCTGCCTAATTGTTAGGCCACAGAACCTGACTTTATTCTGAACTGATATTACTGGAAGATACAGTTTTGTTACTATTACTTTGAAATAAAGCCTTCAAGTGTACAAAGTGAGCATACAAACACTTCCGCTTACTTCAGGTTTTCTCCAGTTTCCAGTATGGAAAGTTTGGAAAACAGAGGTCAAAATACAACAGATGGGTAAATTGCTGGGCTATTACTAGACTATGGCCAAGGTTTGAAGGTTAAGAAAGGCGTTTAAATACTGAGTGAAAAAGGTTCGGAGAAAAAAACCATTCAATCACCATTCCACAAAAACTGGAGTGCCCACTCCGTGCCGAGCAAATGGCCAAGTTGCCTTCGTGGAACACACGATGTGGTAGGTGCTCTGATCAGGAAAGAATAGGTGTTAGGATGATGGGAATCCAGTCCTGGAGACAGGGTTGGTGCCAACGAAGGCTCTCTAGAGAAGGTGATCTTTCAGTTGAGGCTACGGTGGTGACTGGAAGGTAGCCAGTTGTGAGTCGTGGGCTGTGCCAAGAGTCATGGCATGTGCAAAGGACCTGGAGGGAAAACACAGTCCAGTGGAAAAAGCAAAATATGGCCGGAGAGTCAATTGGGTGTGAATAGGAATGAAGGTGCGGTAGGGGAGGGACAAAAATGAGGTCCAAGGTATAACCAGGTGAAGGTTTTTCTGCCTTTAAAATATAAGTGAAGCGGTGTGTGGCCATTTGAAAAGTTTATAGGCAGACGGGGGCTGAATAAACAATACTGCAGTATGAAGAATGGGCTGGGGACACACGGCAGAGCAAACACCAATTTTAAACACCTCTTGCCTTTTGAACTGCCACTAAAATAATGGCATGGGAATTTTTAAAAACGGCAAAGACTTTCAAGAACAAAGAGGAAAACTGAAAAAGATGACAACGGGAAAGAAATGGCAACTAAATTTCCAAAGATGGAAAGCATAGGAATGAGTGGTGTTTGAGCAAAGAGGAGGAGGCAGGACACGTCTATGCGTGCAGACGATTTTGCTTGTGCATGTGATGTTAGCCAAGAAGCAGCAGTTCATTTGTTGCAGAGAAACTCCAAAGGCTCAGGTATCAGACATGCCAGGTACCTCGGGAGGTGCAGATGTGGAGCAGAACTGAAAACAGAACTGGTAACAATTCTCTATGCAGTGAGCACAAACCCCTCTGATATGACAACCTCCCCATGCACAGTGATCTGCCTCTGGTCTCCCCTCTCTCCCCACTTCCCACCCTCTACCTCAACAGCAGAAAGGAGGCTTCCTCACTTGAGGGGTTCAGTAAGGCTAAAGGCAAGCGTGAGGGAAATTAAGTGAAACTGTGCCCATTTATTGGTCACCCCTCTCCAGCGCCCTTCCCTAACCATTTGGCCCTCAGACAGCATGAGATTCCCCATACAGGTGATTGGAGGAGACTTTCTCTGGAAACTAACTGGACTGACCTGTCGACAATGACATGTGGGGGTGCCGCAAGTGAATCCCTTGTTTGCTCATTCCATGAAAATGGTCACTAGTCCGTAGGCCCTGTCTCCGAAATTCTAAACATCTTTCAGGGTCTCACTCTCAAATCTGAAAGGACAGCCAGCGACCATCAGACATTTGAAGAAAACTATTAACATGAAATAAATATGACAAAGCAAACCACTACAGAAAAGGACCTTGAAAGACACTGAGACAGAGGGAGGAGTAAATGAAAACTTAAAAAAAAAAATCCTATCACATCCACAATGATAAAATAAGATTTTGCATTCATGGTGAGAAAAATAGAATGCAATAAGAAAGAACATTCAGGAACAGAAAAGAGTGCTTACAATTAAAAATTTCATAACTAAAAAGAAATCATTAGAAAAATTGGAAGATAAGGTTGAGAAAATTTTACAGACAGCAGAAAAACAAAAATGAAAAGAGCGGAGTAGGAGAAGAGAAACAAAATCAGGTCCATTTAAGGTTCAATGTTGGTGAATAGGAGTTGAAGAAAGGAGTTGGAGAAAATCATGGGGGAGAAAACCAAAGGAAAAATGTAAGAAAATCCTTAGTGCTGAAAGGAATGAGTGACCAGCATAAGAAAGGGACAAAAATCCAATCCAAGCAGAATTATGGAATTTCAGAACACCAGAGGTGAAATAGAAAATCTAACACCTTTTGGGAGAGCAAACAGGAAGTCACATGCAAGGGATCAGAAATAGATAAGAATGGGACTTCTCAACAGGAAGTTCAAAAAGTAAAAAACAATAGAACATTACCTCAAACTTAAGAGGAAAATGATTTTCAATGAGAACTCAAAACTCAGTCGAATATCAATCAAATATGAGGCCGGATAAAGTCATTTTTAGACATGCAAGTTCCTAAGAAATTTTAGCTCCCATGTGCATACCTCCCAGGTAGATACAGCACACTAAGATGAAAACATAAAACAAGAGAGAGACATGGGATCCAGGAAATAGTTGACTCAAGGGCCCAGAAAGCAACTAGAAGGAACAGAGGGCAAAAAAATGGGGTCCTCCAGGAAGGGGGTATCCAAGAACAAACATGGAAATGATAGATTTTCTAATGTGACTGACCATATCAAAATGATGACTTAGTGACAGCCACAAAGCTTGGGAACGAGTTTATGATGGTGACACAGAAACTAAGCAGATAAAGTCAAAGCAATAATTAGCCCCAGGAAAAAGGTAAAGAGTTGTTCAAAAAAAAAAAAAAACCTAAAAACAAACTACCACGATGCTTAGCAGGAAACATACTTACATAGCAATAATGCTATAAACACAGAATCTTTAATCAAAAGTTGAGATATAGCCATATTGGAAGGATAGGGTGAGGGAAAGTATGTGCGTGCACACGTGTGCACCCGTGTGCATGCACATGGATACTCGTAAGAGAGGTAACTAAATAATTCCTACTCATAGGAAGTCAATAGATCATATCTATTTTAAAGATTAAGAAAGAGCAAGACAAGAAAATTTAAACATTTTGTCACTGGTAGACTCTACAGGTGGGAGAGCTTAGGGGTGGGAAGGACTGGGGAAAGGCATTTTGCTTTGTTTTACAGACTTCTTTGTACTCTCTGACCTTTTAAAACTAAATATATGTATGATGTTGAGAATTCATGACTTCAATAATCTGGAAATTTCTTGCCCAAATCTCTGAATACTGCCTCTAACACTTTCTCTAATTTTTCCTTCTGGAAGTCTTATTAGACATGTGCTGGATTCTTATCCTTTTATTTTTTAATATCTAGCTTCTAGGTCACTGATTCTCTCTTCACACACGTCTAATACTTAACATATCCATGGAGTTCATTTTAATGAATATATAAAAATTCTACTTAGTCCTTTAAAAATATGCACTAATTTTATAGTATCTTTTATTTCTCATGTTATAGATCTATTCTTATGCTACTGTTTTAAAAATTTTTTTTTTTCCAACGTTTATTTATTTTTGGGACAGAGAGAGACAGAGCATGAACAGGGGAGGGGCAGAGAGAGAGGGAGACACAGAATCGGAAACAGGCTCCAGGCTCTGAGCCATCAGCTCAGAGCCCGACGCGGGGCTCGAACTCCCGGACCGCGAGATCGTGACCTGGCTGAAGTCGGTCGCTTAACCGACTGCGCCACCCAGGCGCCCCTTATGCTACTGTTTTAAAAACTTACTTCATCTTTTCTGTATAGTAGTTTCAGTATTTGCAATTCTTAAGGGCCTAATCCCACAGAAGGCTGTTATAGCCAGTTTCTGACTTGCTAACCTGTAAGAGATGTCGGACAGGAAACATCATAAAGAAGGTTTTGAGGAGACATGAGGATGACACATGTAGGTATCGATTACTATGCCTGGAAAAGCTGCAGATTCACCAAAGCGAGGCAATAGAGAGAGATTTGTACCTACGTTTTGTCCTTCCTTAAAATCTTACCAATTATTGAAACTCTAAGACATTTCCTTAAACTATTAGTCAATCAGCAGGTATTTATGGAGTGCCTACTCAAACTGAAATCTCTGCTGTCATAAGAAAAACAAATAGAAGAAAAATTAGACATTTTTAACATGTGATTGAGTTTTCCTCTTTCAAGTTTTTTTAAAAAAAAATTTAAATGTTTTATTTATTCCTGAGAGAGAGAGACACACACACACACACAGAGCATGACTGAGGGAGGGGCAGAGAGAGAGGGAGACACAGAATCTGAAGCAGGCTCCAGACTCTGAGCTGTCAGCACAGAGCCCGATGTGGGGCTTGAACTCACAGGCTGTGAGATCATGACCTGAGCCAAAGTTGGATGCTTAACTGACTGAGCCACCCAGGCACCCCTCCTCTTTCAAGCTTTTTAAAGAGATAGTATGTTGGTTGTTTCAAGATCACAACAATCCATTATTTTGAGGTTCAACATTATTTGCAGAAATTTTTTTTTCAAGTTTATTTATTCTGAGAAAGAGAGACAGCACTTGTGCGTTGAGTGGGGCAGAGAGAGAGAGAGAGAGACAGAGAGAGAGAGAGAGAGAGAGAGAGAAAGAGAATCCCAAGTAGGCTCCATGCTGTCAGTATAGAGCCCGACACAGGGCTCGATCCCACGAACTGTGAGATTATGACCTGAGTTGCAATCAAGAGTCAAATAGCTTCATGGAGTGAACCACCCAGGTGCCCCTTTTGGCAGAAGGTTGTTTACTTTCCACCTTAAAATACCCTTTCTTTGAATAGTGGGTTCTTGAATAGGAGCAAATGTTTTTAGTGGAGAATTATACACATTCACAGTTTGTATCACTGTGGGTCATAAGCACAGAGAGATGCAAATATCTTTTAATACTACATTGGATACAAGTGGAAACTATATACTTTTAACCATAAATGTTAATAATAATAAATATCCTGGGAAAAGTAACTATTTGGTGGAGTTCTCATATAAAACAAACAAAAAATTCATGTAATCTTAAAAATGTACTTATTCCATAATTTAGATGTATTGAGTCTGCATCTTGTTAGCACGGGCTATGTTAAAGTATTGCATATACCACCTGAATTAGTGTGCACCCTAATTTATACACATTTAACATTTCAATAACATATGCCAGGGTACAACCAAGTTCTAAGGGTGTCAAAAGTCAGATCATTGTAAAATTGAATGTACGTTTAGGAGTAGAGAGAGCGACCAGCCAGATGTGCCTGCAGCAATGTGCTGAAGGCCATTTAAAACCAATCCATGTGTAGTAGATGTATTCCAGTAGAGAATTATAGACAACAAACCAAGAGATACTAAAGTCGTACTACGGTATCATCTTTGTTAAGCCAGAAAAAACATTTTGATTTTACAGAACTGGAGCTAAAACAAATCTTATTCTTTCCTCCCTGTACTAAATAAATGAGCAAAATCAACTCTACTGCCTCCCAGGTTTACAGCCCACAGTAGATGTTCCATATGTACTTGCTGAAGGAATGGCTGCCTTGATACAAGGAAGTGGAAAGGGTTATGCATACACTATTTTATGGCTTTCTGGGTCCTGATTGTTTTTGTATACTGCTGCGTGGTTTGGGTGTTTGAGTGTGCTTTATTTCAGGTGGTTTGCATATGTGAAGTAGAAGGAGGTAAGGTTGGTTGAAGGGTAATTATTTCTTGATAGAAGAATATAAAAAGTATAAACAGCTCAGCTCTTGCTTAAGCAAACTCAGCTCTTCATTCCTGATCTACAATGCAAATAGTATACAAAATAAGGTTTCATTAAAGAGTGACTGTCACATCAACAGGAAAGAGAATGAAGACCTGCTATGCAGTATTATTAGATATATTGAATTTGTTGTCACCATGATCAACAAAATATTGCTTCAAAGGACTATACACTGTGACATAGAAATGGCTTTGCAATACAGAGCACTCCTCTGACATAATTTTTTCATTTTATTGTAATAGAGCTATACCTCTAGAAGAAACGAGTATGAATTTATTAATGGCATGGGTCACTATTAAAAAAGTAACAAACGAATGAGAAAATATCTGTGATAACTAACGATACATTTTGGAAAAGAAAATGAGAAACTTTTTATCATGTGATATGTTCACAACCCCAAATAACTCTATGTCATAGGTGTAAAATGGGACTTTTCCTACTATCCTGGAATTTCAGCTGAGGTCCTAACCCTGAGGATTGATACCTACAAAGGCTAAAAGGAGGTGTGAGACACCCCTCTGCAGGACTTACTAAAAGTAGAAACATTGGCCCCGTGACTGTTACTCATCACCCTCTCAGCCTAAATACGAGGAGGAAATTCACAGGAGTAGATGGGCTCCATGGGAACCTCTTATTACAGAGATTTGGGATGTTTGCCAGAAGGGGAGGCTGGCATCTCTTTCCCCAAACTGGATGACTGCCAAGCTGCTGAAACTCAAAAACCTGCCCTCTCCTCCTGCTCCTAGAACAGAACTCAGAAGTGTTCTTGGGAGAACCTACTGCATGCCCCCCTAAAATCTAGGGCATAGGGCTATCCTGACGATACCCTTGACTTCAAGATTCAGAAGGTAGGAGGCTAAGTGAGATTGTCCACATGGCAGGGTAAGGAGAAAGGAAGCAATGGAAGCAGCTCCCCTTTCTGCCATTTGAAAGGGAAAGCACGCCTGATTTCCTCCCATGCCCTCCCCGTGGCCCTGGTGGAGGGGAGTCGTACAAGATCCATATTGAAAGGACTATGCTCAAGAAGGTTGACTTCGGGGCAAGGAGGATACCCTTGGGGCAGGATCTGAGAGAAGGATCTGATTAGAGGTCATGCAGAGAGGGTTTCGTTCATGCTAAGGAGTACCTACCTCTGTGTGCGAGGTCTTCCCAGGAGCATCTCAAAAGAACATACCTCTGCACCACACAAAAGAGTTGGAATTTGCCTCCTCTGACAGAAGGCATTGGATGCATATGAGAGACCCTCCAAGAGTTCCAGCTATGTAACAAGCCCTCCTCTCTTTTCCTCCAGTCCTTCCTCTTAGTCCAGAGCCTGCTGTAGGACCTTGAAGGGGAGGACAGGAGGCAAGAATGGAAGTGCATGCACCTGGTTTATTGAACAGGTTGCCCTCGATGGATAAAATAAGGGAACAGTTTCATTTTCCCCTTTGCCACTGCCTTCAGACACATCTCAGATCTCCTTTCTCTTCCTGTTGGTGTCGACTTCCGCACCTTGGCTTTCTGGTTTGTGATTATTTTCTTCTGGTACTGTTAGCATTTCTTCTCCCCTCCGCCCCCCATGTTATAATCTAGGAATAGGAAAGGTCTTTTTTAGACGTGACACTAAAGGTAGAAACCACAAAAATAAAGAATAGGTTTGTCTGTGTAAAAATAAAGTGTTTTAACGTATCAAAAGCTTCATAAATACAACTGAAGGGGAACGTGCAAAAGTGAAAAAAACTATCGGAAACCTATACGACAGAAGAGTTAATCAGCTAACTCTTAGCGATCAATGGGGCTAGCAGGCAATCCCAGGTTCAATAAAGTCTGCCACTAGCTGTGTGATTCAGCTAATTCATTTCACATCTCTGAGCTCCAGTGTCCTCAGCTACGAAAGGAAGTTAATACCATTACCTACATCAGTGGGTTGGGGGAGAATTATATAAACTAATTTGTGTACAGCATTTAGCACCGTGTTCAGCAGAGGATGCACTCAAATAAACATCAGTTTTGTATCCTCATCACCATCATTAAATCTCCAAGTGGCTAGTTATGGGTAGTAAAAATCAATTTATAAGCATTCTTCTTCTTTATTTTTGTCTGTATTGCCACAGTTTTCGACAATGAGCGTGTGTTACTTTGGTACAGAAAATATGCGAACCATTTCAATTAAGAAAGAAAATAAGAATAAAGGTGTGTGTGAGCCTCTGCCAACTTTACAGAGTAGAGAAAGGCAGCGGCGGGTTTCTCACTTGGGCCAGTCGGTCATCCTATATAGTTTGTTATACAGAATGTCCCTCAGTTACTGAACAGGGAAAGTGGTTCTCTTCCAAGAAGGCAAGAACCATCTGGTCATTCATTGATAGAAATAAATATCTGAACACGAATCATGTTTCCACCGATCAGTATACATACACGCAAGACATGCGAAAGGCATAATAAAAGCTTTAGAAAACATTCACAGGAATAGAAACAAACATTTTGTATCACAGCTTTGTGCCATGTTGTCACATCGTGTTTTACTTGTTTATCATATCATTTCATTTACTCTAATGAAAAATTACTCCTAGGACTCAGTTTCCTTTACTGGCATCGCCACTCATTCTGGGCACAATTTTATAAAAATAAGGCACATGGAAAGATGCTGATGTCATTGTCAGAGGAAGCAAAACCATATGAGAGCCCTGGCTCTGGTGCTCGTTGAGGCTAGATGGAAGTGAGGGGGAAGAGGCTCTGGGATGTATGTGTCACTGTATTGGAGATGGGCGTCCTCCACAAACAAGCCCACTTCACAAGAAAAGAACACAGACTGTAGAAGGGGGGGGGTCCAATTTTTAAATTATGTTACCAAATACACATTTGCTTCTACACTTTAAAGCAGGGCTGAATCGCATTTGGATAGAGTTATAGCATTGCTTTAAACACACACACACACACACACACGCACACAGACACACACACACACACACACACACACACACACACACACACCATGGAGGTAATCCAGTTAGTCCTGCAACGCAGATGTGCACAAGAATGCTCCAAGTGATTAAGATAGGGCTTTAAAGTTAGTTAATTAGAAACATCTCTCTTTATAGGATCAACAGTGATACTAGCTTTGAGTTCTCACTGGCCAAATTTAAATTTAAATTTAAAGATGCATGGGACACCCTTTGGACTTGCTCTTGTGTTGAACTTAGAGGAAGGGCCTTCAGTCTTCAAACTTCTCTGGTTCAAATCTAACTTTTTAAAAAATAGAATTCTGCTCATCTGATATTATTAAACTGAGCTTCTCATAAATAGCATTTATCCTTTCTTGGAAGAAAAGAGAACAAAAGTTGTACAAGTGTACTATTTTAGAACCTATCCTGATAAGGAGAAATCACTGTCATTATAACCAAAACCACACTGCTCTTCCCTGATTTTTGGCATGATCCTTCTTAAAAAGGCCAGAGGACCACTGAGAGGGTAAAACACAATAATTGACAGGGAACTGTTCAGCATTAGTGCTTGGCACAAGTAGTTGCTTAATAAAGTTTCAGTTTTACAGAAATGAAGGTGATTGCTAGAAAAAGTGAACCTAGAGGGGCACCTGGGTGTCTCGGTCGTTTGAGCGGCCAACTTCAGCTGAGGTAATGATCTTACAGTTTGTGGGTTCCGGCCTTGCGTCAGGCTCTGTGCTGACAGCTCAGATTCAGATTCTGAACGCAGTACAGTTGGGAGCCTGATTCAGATTCTGTGTCTCCCTCTCTCTCTGCCCCACCCCTGCTCGTGTTCTGTCTCTCTCTGCCTCTCAAAAATAAATAAAAATGTTAAAAAAAATAAAAAAAGAGAAGTGAACCAAGTTATAATAAACATGTAATTTAAAAAAAATTAATGCTTATTTATTTTTGAGAGAGAGACAGAGCACGAGTAGGGGAGGAGCAGAGAGAGAGGGAGCAGGCTCCAGGCTCTGAGCTGTCAGTACAGAGCAGGACACAGGGCTCGAACCCACGTACTATGAGATCATGACCTGAGCTGAAGTAGGATGTTTAACCGACTGGCTACCCAGGCACGCCAACATGTACTTATTTTAAGTTCAACTTTTATTTTCACAAGACTTAATAAATATCAAACTCCCAGTCTACATGTTATATGTGTGTGTGTGTGTGGGGGGGGCGTTTTGCCACTGGATATTTTAAAGTCACATTAACATGAAGCTCTCAAAGGTCAAATGAGGCTGCTTCCCATTGGCCTCACACTCCTTGATCCAAAGCCACATCCACAGAGAACACAAGGTCACTCCCAGTCTCCTGGGATCATGTTTACAAGACCATTCATCCACAGATTAGCAGAACAACCCAACTTCTGCGGTTTACTAAAGAATAGATCAATTTAGGTCATCCTCAACAGATATATGTTACTCTTCTATTGGAAAACAGTATGGGTGTACTCCTTGTAAGAGATACACTTGATCATTTCCGCCTGAGAGGATTAAAGGAGCTGCTGGCATTAATGGCAAAGGCGCTTATGTGCAAAACTGTGGACTTCCCATCTTGTTTTATTTGTACTTTGTTCACAACTCCAGAGAAGTTGATAACAATGCCAATTAAATTTTGCCCTCACTGAAGTGTCACATATGTCCTAGAAACAGAGCTGGGAGGGAAGGTAGAGTGTGTGAGTAAACATTCTTCATTAGAAGGGGAAACGTTGTAAGGCACCTTTAGAAGCCAACTGCCTTGGACTCAAATTTCAGGGTTATCACTTAACAGGTAAGTAGCCCTGGGCCAACAAAATAACCTAGTTGAGCCACTGGTTTTTTCACTTATTAAACGGGAACTTCTTAGAGTTATTTTAAGGATTAGCTGAAATGGTATATGTATGATTGATGTATAAGAGAGACTATACATCAATAAATGCATTTCACACCAAGGCCATTTGCTTTAGAAAGAAAACACAGCTGCTTAGACTAGATAAACTGGTTGCTGATGTTTTGAGTACTATCATTAGGGAAGGTCTCCTAACAATGTTCCAGAAGTAGTTGATAAATTCAGATATTATATTTACTTCTATTTCTGCTCTAAATAGCTACTATTGAATCACCACCTTACACTGGTGGCTATCAGTGGTATGACTGGTTTAAAACCTTCCCAGACACTGGAGCAGTGAGGATGGAAAACTATGATGAGAACGGCAACCTGCCATCCTTTGTCACATCTTCTTTCTACTATTTCTGATTAGTGCCCTTGCACAAGGCACTCAGAGAGAACCATGAAGATATAGGGAAAAAAAGAGTTTGAGAAATATGTTTCAAGCAAGGTCTTCGGTGCAGAGACTTGAGAGCAGGCCAATACAAAACATGGTAGCAAAGCTCAGAGAGAGTGGGGTAAGGAACAGGAAAGAATCCCATGCCTGGACAGTAATATCAAAATCTTCATTCAAGAATGTTTTCCCCTTGGGGTGCCTGGGTGGCTCAGTCGGTTAAGCATCTGACTTCGGCTCAGGTCATGATCTCGCGGTCTGTGGGTTTGAGCCCCGCATCGAGATCTGTGCAGACACAGCCTGGAGCCTGCTTCGGATTCTGTGTCTCCCTCTCTCTCTGCCCCTCCCCTGCTCATGCTCTGTCTCTCTCCATCTATCAAAAATGAACATTAAAAAAATTAAAAAAAAAAAGAATGTTTTCCCCTCTTCAACTTCCTCTTAGTCAAAACACTATCTAGTTGTACCCTGCACTCAAGTACTGAATAGTTTCAAACAGACATGCAGGTATTAAGTGCCTATTGTGGTACTGCTCACATTTAACTGAAGGGTATTCTTGCCATACCTCACAGAAAGTAAAAGAAAATGGTGGGAAACATTGTCTCTTTTGACACAATTTGTTGTGACTCTTTTCACTTTTCTTTAACTGATCAGGCCACACAGGTAAACCACAAAAGCAACTCAGTGTTATCATGGGATAACATTATGATTTTACTGAAGAATGCTCTCTGTAAAAATAGTAATGCATTCATTCATTTTTCAAAACCAGTTAGAATTATGGGAATGAATTGGTTGAACAAGCTGCCTAGAGTACACTTTGTACTGCGTTCACAGAAATAGATAGCATCTTTCACAACAATAAAATCTACCCATAATGCCTTTTTTAAAAGAACTTTTCTACAACTACCAAAACTTGATGGAACAGTTCCTTATAAGTTTAAATCACAGGAGAGAGTCTGAATAATATTCAAGCCACAAATCAGTGCCACACATCTCCAAATCACCAATTATTAACCTGGAGATCCTAAATGGGCTGCAGGGAGTCCTTGAACCCCTTGTAATTATATGGGAAACTCTGTGTGTGTGTGTGTGTGTGTGTGTGTGTGTGTGTGTGTGTGTGTATGGTTCTTACTTGCATTTTTCTAAAGACTAGAGCCCATTCAGTTCACCTGACTTCTAAAGGGATTATAACACCCTCATGAGGTTAAGAATTTCTTCATTCCTAAATATATTTTATATGACTGCTCTTTGTTAGGCCCTAGACTAAGCACATAGAAGATGTGGTGCTTGAACGCTACATTTCAGAGTCTAGCAATTGTTGTGAATATGGGAGGTGGGGTGGAATCAGTCTTCTTACTATCCTGCTAATTATCTTTCTCTCTTAATTCAACCCCACCCCATCTCATGTTCTACCTCAGATCTCACACTCCCCTTGGGACAAATTATCCTTCGTATAATCCATACCGAATTCCACCACCACACTTTCACTAATGTTGTTAGATCAAGCTGAGGTGTCCTCTCTACTCTTATCTTGAAAGGTTCTGTTCAAGAATTACCTTCCTCAAGATGCTCTCTCTGAGACTCCAGAATGTTGATGCTTTCACGTAACTTCATTTTTCATTCTTTTTACAAAAATTTTAATGTTCATTTATTTTTGAGAGAGAGAGAGAGGGAGAGAGAGAGAGAGAGACAGCATGAGCAGAGGAGGGGCAGGGAGAGAGAGGGAGACACAGAATCTGAAGCAGGCTCGAAGCTCTGAGCTGTCAGCACAGAATCCAATGCGGGGCTCGAACTCACAGACCCTGAGATCCTGACCTGAGCCAAAGTTGGATGCCCAACCGACTGAGCTACTCAGGCACCTCGCTTCATTTTTCCTTCTGAACTAAAAGTAAACTCTAGAAAGTAGGAGTCACATCTTACGGATAATATTTTTGTTTGTGTTCCTGCCTCAGTTGAGTCTACTCTAAATGCTAGTTTGTTTCCGGCTAGACAAGATGAATAGACTTAGGGGTATCTCTCTGACCTAGATTATAACAGAAGCATAAAAAGATCTTCTCAGAAGAGAAACTGGAAGAAAAAGATGTTAGGGAAGTAGAGGAAAACAAATGACAAGAGAAGAGTCAGCAAAAGAATAAGTGCCAAGAGAGACAGGAAGAAAAGTGTGCAACTGGAAGTACACCAAAGGTGCTGGGCTCTCCATGGAGGGTGATTGCGGATACACCACAAAGCTCTAGGAGTATTCTCAGACCTTAGGAGGTAGGCACGATGCTGTTACTAATTGCAGGCAGAAGAAAATCCTCATGGAACTTGTTCATGCCTGGGAACAAAGCTGTAGCCAAGCTAAGAGGCACCGTGGCTTCCTACAGCATGAATCTTAGTAGGAGATGAAGCCTGCCAAGATTCATAAAATGTACCCACTTCTGTTCATTCCAGTGGGAATGAATGCTACTGCCAGACAAAGTTCATAATGCTGTGGGGCTTAACCAGGGTGCACATCGGAAGTTTTAAAATACTGGGGGAGTTTTAAAATACTAATGATGTCTAGGACCCATCTCTGGCAATTCTGATTCAATTGATTTGGGATAACCCCTGGGCACTGGTATTTGTTTATATCAGGTGATTCTAATGTGCCACCACAATGGAGAACTGCTCTAATTGCTATCTAGGAAGATAATTCAAGGACTTGGGGAGAAGGGTATAGTCGGGAGGGAGGGGGTGGGTGTGGATGGGTGGTATTTATCTCTTTTTTAAAGGGAAGGTTATAACTGTAGAAGCAACAACAGGGTATAAGGAGCAAACAGCTGGCTACATGCACAGTGCGAAGAGTTGGTTTTATAAACAACACAGGAAAGACTACATTAGAAAAAAAGTGTTCTTCAATGAAGCTAGGAAAGAATATCCCTATTTGCCAGTATCATCAAAAAGCCTCAAAGCTAAATTTTAGAAGGGGGAGAGGGAGAAAAATCCCTCAGACACAATTCTAAAACCTGAAACTATGGGGGACATAACACAGGAGCAATTGGTAAAAAATGCCTGGAAAATTTCAGGGAAAATAAATAGAAAATAAAGGGAAACCAACCCCTTAGAGCCTAAGGGGTCCTTAAACAATGCACAGAGTTGAACGTTAAGAGGTTGATTTAACTTGGAATTTTTGCTTCTAAGATACTGCAAGGCAACAGGGGAGGGGAAGTGGGTAATGAGTAAAAATGTAAGCATTGACTCCCTGCTACCTGAGGAAGGCCATGCAGGTGGTGAGTGCTGCTTTCACTTTCCTGTCCCCGTGCTCACTCCGCTTCTCGTGGGATGCTAGGCCCCCCGCCCCAGCCATAGCGATGCTCAGGGTCTAGGCTGAAGCCCGAGCCAAGGTAGACGTGTTCCATGAAAACCTGTGTGTCAAGACAAAGAACCTGCTGGGAGCCGCCTCCCCAAGAAGACTTCTGAGTTGGATGCATTTTTAAAGGAGCCAACTCTCAAGGAAGCCAACCTGAGCAATCTGAAGGCCTGGTTGGACATCCAAGTACCTGATACAACCAAGGAGAAAGAGGAGGAGGAGTGGAAGAAACAGTAGCGGAAGGAGGACAAAGATGAAAAGAAGAAAGGGGAAGATGAAGACAAAGGTCCTCCTTGTGGCCCAGTGAACTGCAATGAGAAGATCGTGGTCCTCTGTCAGTGTCTCAAGTCTGAGATCAAGGATGCCATTGAGCCGGTCAACCTGGTCACCACCTGCAGATACCTCAGCTCTAGGATGGGAACAGTTCTGGAGTGGCTGTCCAGGAGAAAGTGTTTGAACTGATGACCACCCTTCACATAAGCTGGAAGGCTTCTGCACTCAAATCTCCAAGTGTTTCTCTGAGTGGTGCGATGTTGTGACCAAAGCAGCCAAGCAGCCCCATGTCGGTGACTATAGGCAGCTGGTGTGCAAGCTGGATGAGGGAGAGTACCGGGACATCTGGCTGATGGTCACGGAGATCCGTGATGCTTATTCTGTGTTATATGATATCATCCTGAAGAATTCTGAGAAGGTCAAGAAGCCCAGGTACGAAACAAAAGGAATGATCTATTGAGACTCTCCTCTTATTCTGTAATAGGCCAGCAGAGACCTTCCTCTCATTTGCACAGGACTCCAGACTTTCCCCTCCCTATATCCAGCCTTTTGAGGTTACTCCCTCCCCTTGCCTCCCAGGCATAATAAATGGTCATACCACTGCTCTTAAAAAAATGAAATAAAATAAATAAAGGGATACAAGTATTGAAGTATTAGGACTCTGGGTTCAAACCCTGGGCTTATCATTTATTACAGTGTAGCCCTGGGGCAAGTTACTTAACTTCCTCAAGCCTGAGTCTCCTCATAGGTAAAATGAGAGAATTGTATCTACGTTCTAAGAATTACTGTCAACAGGGGCACCTGGGTGGCTCAGTCAGTTAAGTGTCTGACTTCAGCTCAGGTCATGATCTCACGGTTGGTGGGTTTGAGCCCCGTGTCAGGCTCTGTGCTGACAGCTCAGAGCCTGGAGCCTGCTTCAGATTCTGTCTCCCTCTTTCTCTGCCCCTCCCCCATTCTCTCTCTCTCTCTCTCTCTCTCTCTCAAAAATAAATAAAACATTAAAAAAAGATGTTAAAGAATTACTGTTAGTTTGTATCAAATGAAGTTATAGATGTTAATAACCTATACCGAATGTGGCACATAGTAATTATCTAATACTAGCTTTTTAATGTTAGTGCGCTATTATTTAGAACAACACCTGGCCAAAAGGAAAACTTCATCCAAAAGAAAAAGATTAGCTCAAAGTAGAGAGCTATGCATATTACAAAGTTCATAATATCTGTCTTGTAGATTATAAAACCAAGGGTGAAAACACTTTAAAGAAAAGAGAAAAAACGGTGGTGATATATACACATATTTCTTTTGGGAAGTGCATTGCAGGCTGCCAGGCCAGGTAGAGGACATGGTTTGGTAAGAGACTACAAAGCAGGAACAGAAGGAACATAAAGTAGTGGTGGGGGGGACTTCAACCATGAGGACACCATCTGGAAGGCTTGCTTGCTTGGCAAAAACACAATATTGGGTAAATTCTTGACTTACTCTGCTAAGAGTTTAAGCTCTAAAAAGGCAGATGAAACAAGTAGGGAAACTACTTTTCTGGACTTAACTCAGACAATTTGAGATGGAGAGGTGAGTAGGGGATGTGGAAACGATCAGGAACTTGAAAGAAAGTGACTACTTCGTATCACAAAGCTCTTAGCAACAGAGGAAAACTACAGGGAGTAAACAGAATTTGGTATGTGCTTAGGTCAGAGATACATTTCAAAACCCTGAGAACAGATAGGTTTTATGCCACAGAAAAGATGGTGTGGGAAGTGTGGTATGCGTGCAACCGCGTGGACACAGAGCAGAACTGAGGACAGCACCTGTTCAGGTACCAGGGTTCTTACACGGTCAAGGACTCCACTTGTTTTCTGCTGCTTGGTCTGTGTTCAAGAGGGTAGCATTAGGGTGGATGGGTAGAGTGAGGAAATCTCACTTTGGGTCTTTCTAAGGTAAGACATATGAACAATCAGACTGTCCCCTTGGATACACAGAGCACTAAGATACCCACCAATGAAAGATTCTAGGATTATTGTTTAATTCTCTCCCTGAGTTAGGATAAAAGGCCTCGACATAGCAATGCAACTCCGGCTTCTAGGATTTAGACTATGTCGCCCCAGCAAGGGCGGGTGCACACATACCACTGCTCAGCCCTTGCCCGCTGTGTACCTAGTGTATGGCCTCTAAGCTCCAGGGAGGATTCTGCCCCGCTCACTTCTGTGGTGAGGCCCCTGGCAATGAAACAGTTAATCATTTGTCCTCAGTTGCAGTTCAGAGTGGTTTAGTGGCCTGTGTCTTAGGTCATACTTTTTTTGTTCAGGTTGCAAGACAATGAGAGGTGGTGGATGCTGGATGCTGGATGCCACTCGGCCTTCGATCCCACCTGCAGTCCATTTCCCCGGAAAACTCTACTTGGAAATGGAAAAATGTCCCATTAGTTTAACTGAAGTTGCCGATGGTCCTCACTCCACCCTACCAAAAGAACGCGGCTTCATTTGGAAGGGGAGTTCAATTAACGTCCACATTGTTCTCCGGTTTCCTCTCTTTCCTTTAAATTACCTGCTGCTGGAGCCACTGTTTTGTTCTGTCTCATTTTTGTTTGAAGGGGAGGGGGTTGGAAATGACCACTTCAACGACAGCCTGAAACAAATTCCCTTTTCTTGAGGTTGGTCTCTCAAGTACTTTCCCAACGTTCACTGACAAGGAAATTTATTCATTCTGATGTATAGCTTAGCCATAGCCTCTAGTCATCCGTAATAATAGATAGCACTGCAGCCCTCAACAGAAATGGTTTTTAAGCTCCAATATAACAAAAATATTCTATACTTAAGAGCACACATGAAATAGCTTTCATTTCCTTATTCAAAGATTATATACCTTAAAAAAGCATTACATTTTAATCGCTGTTACAATTTAAACTTATATAAAGGCTATAGTTATTTTATAATAAGAAACAATCACCAGTGAATATCTATATGTCAAATGCGAAGAACATAATGGTTATCAATTCACAGGGGAATTTAATCTAAGTTAACACTTGACAGATGTTTAGAACCTTTGAGGCACATATCTGTCAAGTTTCAAAGAGGCTAATAATAATGGTGTAAGAAAAGTTTAAATATTTTCTTCATCACAACAGTTTTCAGAAAAGTATCAGTTTATAATCTCGTTCGAAATGCTCAAGAAAAAATTAGATCAATTTAGTTAAGAGTATTTACACTCTGAAAATTTAGGTCCTTTTCCATCTATGCCTGAAAGTTTCATGTAGTTTTGCTAAGTGACACTGCAAAGAAATGGGCATTTGAAAGCAAAGGAGACTCCTTAAATCACCTGGTCCTTCCTTATTTTGCTGTATCTTTGGATTAAATTAATACCAGGATACCAGGGCATGTAATTTGCCGGTCAGTGGAAATCCCTCTCGTCAGGATATTAAGAATTGCTGTCTCCTTTAGCTGGACTCCTTTTGTATTGTATACAACACAGAGGGAAATGCTATCATAACACTTCAATAGTTAAGTGACTTTATGAGAAAAATAGTTCCAAATGTTTCCTAAAACCCTCCAAACCGCACCAAAGAACATTATCGTAATATTATGTTTCCCCATTGCCTCCATTATTTAAACTTGCTTCTCTTGAAATGATACTTGGATGAGAAACTTAGGTTTATGTAATATATAAATTGTTGCAAAAGGAAAAGCTTGGGCTGCATAATTATTATATATGTAGACATGCCAGATAATTTAATGTTTTCAATAGCTTTTCTTTATTAATTGACAAAAGAGTATACTTAACGCTTTGGGGAGAACTTATTTTTGTGTCTCTAACCTAAGCTATCCAAATAGGCATGTATAATTCTATTAGATTTAGCACAGAACACAAACAACAACACCATAAATAGTTACATATTACATCTAGAAGATATCTGGTTTTTGATACAGTACATATAACCCACATATACTGTATATCATTTATCAAAGTAGCATAACAATACATTTTAGTGAGTTCAGCATCAAAAAGAACCTTAATGGTAGGTTAGCATCAGATGCAGGCCTATCATGCTCCCTCTGCAACTGTAAACTGCCCATTTGAAGTGCTTTTGCAACAGGCTTTTGGAGGCGGCAGGGGCCGGGGCGGGGGCAGTTACAAGTAGTATGTCCAATAAATAGCCTTGAAGTACAAATGGCCCAAATGTCCATCAGTCAATAAATGAACAAACCAGTGGGAGAATATACATACTATGGAATATTACTCAGCCATAAAAAGGAATGAAGTACTGATACATGATGGAAGATGGATGAACTTTGAAAATATTCTGCTAAAGGAAAGTAGCCAGACACAAAATCACATGTTGTATGATTCCATCTATGTGAATAGATAAATCCATAAGGACAGAATACAGATTGGTGGCTGCCAGGGCTGGGGAGAGAGAAATAGGAGAGAAAGTGCTTAATGGGTGAGGGGTTTTACTTTGGTGATGAAAATGTTTTAGAACTAGATAGAAGTGGTGGTTCTATTCTATTCTAATGTTCTACTGCACATTTGTGAATGACCTAAGTGCTAACGAACTGTTCATTTTAAAGTGGTTATATTTTAAGTTATATGAATATCATCTCAACACATTTTTGCAAAAAATTAAATGGAAAATATTTACCATCTATCCATGAGAAGCTGTGCGTCCTTCAGTGCTGACTGTAACATAAACAGCAAAAACACACTCTGTGTGTGGGTGTCCCCTCACCCTTCACTTGAGGCCAGCTCATCTCCAGGCCTTGGCGGGGGGTGGGGGAGTGGGGGGGTGAGGGGGCGGGGGTTGGGGGGAGTGGGGGGGGTTGGGCGGGGGTGGGGTGGGGGGTGAGGGGGCGGGGGGTGGGGGAGTGGGGGGGTTGGGTGGGGGGTGACGGGGCGGGGGGTGGAGGGAGGGGGGGGGTTGGGCGGGGGTGGGGTGGGGGGGTTGGGCGGCGGGTATGCACCCAAAGCTGAGGGATCTGGTGGTGACACCACCGAGTCAACCAGCCAGAAGGAGATACTCAGGGCTGTGGGCACAGGGGCAGAAAACAAACAAACAAACAAATGCCCTAGGGCCACTCTGTTCTGTTTTAAACTTCAAAGAACAATCTATCTGAAATTTTACATACAATATTCCACAGACACGTGTTTGAGATAACCATCTCAAAATGTAATATAACACTCATCAGTGACTACGATAAATGATTTTCTACTTTATTATCGAACTTTTTTAGACATATGTAAAGCATTCAGGCAGAAAGAGAAAAGGATTCCGGAATTTTGGCAATCTGATAAAATGGATATAGAAATCTCCTTAGGACAACTTAATGGTTCAATTCTCATTAAAAATCTTTCTGTAACACAACACTTCAATTGCTAGATGATTTTAGAAAAAAAAATATGCCACTGTTTCCATTTCAGAAAGAGTATGGACTTGAAACTAGAAGTACTTAGCTTAAATCTCAACTCTACCACTTACTGTGTGACTTTGGTAAAAAAAAGTCAGTCTCTTTGAACCTCAGTTTCTTTATCACGAGAATGTTGATAATGCCTCCACTTGTGTGAATTAAATGATAATGGCTATGCCTGACACATGGCAAGTGCTCAAGAAATGTTTTTTTCCTTAACCTCATCGGCTTCCTTCCCCAGTGAAAGATATCTATTCATAATCATTCATTGTTGTGAACATCATATTAACTCTATAAACAAGGATGCTTATCCTGTGAGAAGAGTTTTTCCACTATACTTTGAGACATTTCACAGCATTTGATATATACATAAAAATTGGGGAGTGGAGAAGGAGATAATTAGATAGCAAACAGTTTGAAAAATTTCCTTAAAAGATTTTGCGCATGGGTAAATTAAGAGTCTAAGAGTTACGCCCCAAAGTTAGGATGACATAGCCGTGACTTAGTTACGGTGACATAGAGACATAGCAACATAGCCCATCCCAGGCAGGCAGAGACCATGTTATTCTGTAAGTAGGTATTAGTTCTACAAATGTTTTGCTTCTCCAATAGTTTAAAAACAAGAATATAACTGTCTCTGTACCTGTAGAACATTTAAGAACATGAGAGAAAGTGTAGCTTCCTTTTAAGCAATTTAGCCATTATTGGGTACTTTTACAAAAATAAGAAGCAACTACAGAGTATCCAATATCGTGTGCAATGGAACATTCAAAAATAATTCGGAGAATACTGTTCATGCTCTCCGAGGAACTTATGATGTGGGGGAGGGCAATAACAACAACAGCAATGAGACTTGAAAAATACAGAGTTTCATAAAGATTTAAAAAAATAGTTCCTATTTTTTCCTGTGGCCTTACCATACAGTTTTAAACTGATACTATATATAGGATAATACACACAAGTATATACATACGTATGAGTGTATGTGTGTGTGTGTGCGTGCGTGTATGATACTATATATGGATTTTAAGTTTCAATAGAAATTAAATTTGTATTAGGTTAAAAATTAAAAATAAGGAACGGTGTGTGGATTTTACATTAATTTTTAAAAGAGTATGAAGGAGCCTAAGATGGAGAGGAAGAGATTGTTTATTTGATGGTAAACACACATGTGTAAAAATCTTTGTTTTTACTTACTTTGTGTGAAAAATCACCCTACTCCCCGGCATTTATGTAACTTCTGACATTGTTGACTACAAAAACTAAAATTTTTATACAGCCATAGAATTGAAATTGGAGAGGAGCCAGAGAAATTACTTAATTTTAACCCCTCATCTTTGAGGTAGAGAGCCAAAGGTCTAAAAAGCACCTTTTCCCAAAGTGTGTTGTGGAATATACTAGCTCCTCAGGATTTTAGTAAATGCTCTATGAATTTTAAAAAAAAATGTGGTTAAATATTAAGTTTTGAAATATTAGATTAAATATTAGATTGAATCAAGTTAGACAGTTTTACTTACTTCAGGGATTCTCTGACTTAAATATGAATGTGCTTGGTGAATATTTACAGGGAGATAAACTGTGCAGCGGTGTCCCTGCACCTCCTTTCTTTCTTTCTTTCTTTTTTTTAAGGCTCATTTCATGGATCTACATGAATAGAACACATTTTAGGGAACACTACTCTGGAAAACTTAAATCAAAGATAAAGCTAAGGGACTTTTGACTCTGTCAAGGGATTAGAACCATGTCTTCAGGCTTCTGGGCTAAGGGGCTTTCTACTATTACCACTCTGATACCCCCTGAAAGGGGAAAAACAAGTCTGAGGTTTCCTCTAAAATCAACAAATTTGGCAAGCTTTATTCTGCAGTAAGTTCTTTGTTTTGTTCAATAATGGAAAATAAAAAATGTCTTTTCTGAGAAATATTCGCAAATCAAATATGCCCTTTGCTTATAGTTGTGGGGAGTGATGCCACCAAGTCCTTGATATCATCTCATGTAGCCACAATCTTGTCCTGTCTTGTGTCTGGGTCACTCCTGTTTTTAAGTGGAGGTTTACAGGGACTGGAAAGGCAAAGGAGCAACAGTGAGTGCCGTAATATCCATTTCCAGTACACTGACCAGCACTGGCCTTGACTTTCTTAAACTTTTTTCAATTGACATGGTTTCTTTTTAAAGTTGACCCAGTAGGCTAAAGTCTTAGAAACTTGTACTTTGGAAACCATTTGATGAAATGTCATTGAAGCTACTTGTATACTTCTGGAAAACTATGGCTGACTTGCTGAAAACCCGGTCTGCTTTAAGAAATATATGCCATTCAGAGTGATAAAAATAGGGGCTACGTATTCTCAATTTCTAATAGCAGAGACTTATGCGAGAAATATGTTCCCTTTGCTTCCATGCTTCTTTTTTTCTTTAAATATTCCACAAAAGAAGGGAATCAAAGTTGACTTTTAGAATACTTTTAAATTATTCTTAAAGTTCAAAGCAGAAAGTGCCCTGTATTCAGTTTCAACTTTAGATGCCTGTGTGTGCAAATATGCATGCGTATGTGAATGGCAGCGATGATAACACTTAGAATACAATAAATCCTCATGGCTCTTGTTTTAAAGAAACTGTGCCCTCATGACTGTTCTACTTCATTATCACTTGTGTCTGCATGAGTTAACTTGCACTTGACATCATTCATTTATTTCACCAGACTTAATGCCACTTTGTAAAAGAAGAAAAAAATGTTAAAAAATTTTTTTTTCTATTTGTCCTACTTGGAGGTCTAGGACTCCAACTTGTTTTTTAAGGATATTTTCTTCTAATTTACTATACACACTAAGAGTATCTATGCCAGTGAGCTATGTATGTCACTAAGACCCTAAAAGTTCATGGCCGTAAAGATAAGAGGATCTTGCAGTAAGGTGTCAGAAAATCCAATAACTGGAATGAAAGAAAAGAAACAGAAAGAAAGATGGCATGGAGCAAAATAAGGGTTTATGAGGAAAGAAGCTTAGTAGGTGAAAGTCTAGAATCCCAAGGGTGGGGGACCGACAAGGAAGACTTCAAAGAAAGGACTCAGTTATCAGATGATGGGAAGAACTCAAACCCAAATACCGACACACCTGTCAGTGGCTCAAAGCTCCCTACCCATCACAGAAAATGCAGGGCATGACTCTTAGACAGTGAGGTAGATTTATTATTATTTTTCATTTCACTGAAAGAAATACACTGACATAACTGATCTCTTCCAAAATGCACTCCAATTAGGTTGATATCATTGGAAATAAGGGAGTACATTTTTGGTCTTCAGAGGTGGTCATATACTTGTTTCTTCCATTCAATCATTCATTCATTTGTGTTCATCTTCAAGAAAGACTGTGCCAGATACTGTCATTGCCCTTGGGAATTTCACAAACCATTATAATGAATATGCTCAAAATTACTAAACTGGGGGGGTTGAGGCATTTTTAACTTCTAACCAGAAGTCAGAGTTAAAAAGAGACTGACTGTGATGACTAAGTTGAGAAATATCTTAGGTCACAATAAGTACTAAAGTTTACTTGGGTGGTTCCTAAACTATTAGTGGAGGCCATTTCCCAAAATATTTTAAGAAATAACATCAGCACTGAAGTAACTGTAGTTTTGTGAGAGCACGGTTTGAAGACTAACACTCATCTGAATGAATAATTCAAGAGAAAAACATTCTGTAAATATCTGCCATATACAAATAGTACAATATACTCTAGGAAGGAAGCTGCATAAAGCACAACCCTCGCCGCTAGGACATTTATGTTCCAATAGAAAATAGTTAGAATGAACCATAATATAAGACAGACTCTAAGCGCCACATCTGTTCTTACTACTAGCAAACCTCTTTAGGGTCTTATATTTGGCATTGTTCTGTGGATACAGTGATAAACTAAATGTGGCCATGACTTCAAGGAGCTCACAATCTAGTGAAGTAAAAAACAAACAGACAAACAAACAAACAAACAAACAAAAAGAAGTGGAAAGGTTAATTGTAGTGTTATGTAATAAGGGCTGGGATCAGAGTGGGTCCAGAGCAAGTTGGAGCATGGAACAAGTTTACAGGAGGCTTCCTAGGGGCACTGCAGGATAAGTGAGGGAGAGCCCCAGGGGAAGGAAGGATACATTTGAGGCAGATGATGGAATATGGGGGAGGCGGAGGCAAGGGAGAGTAGAACCAGTCGGGGAGTTTGGTTCCCCAAGGTAGGATTACTGTGTGTATAAGGAGGTGGGACCAGAGTGCTGGGAAAAAAATTGCAGAGAGAATCACGAAGGCCCCATACATAGGATGCCCTGCTATGGAGTGTGGCCTTTGTCGAGATGACAAGAACAAATGACTCTCTATGTGAGTTCCTAGAGGAGATGCCTTTTGCTTGGTATGTTTTTTGCAGGGCAACTTTCAACAGTATGAGTGACACTTCAGTTCGGTATAGGCAGGCCTGTTGGGGGAAGGGTAAAAAGAAACTAAGGGCTAGGCTGCATTCAGGCACAGGGGTCAGTATTTGTCAGACAAAGGACAGAGGAGGGAAGTCAGCCCAGCTCGAAGGAGGGACAGTGGTTAGAAAGAAGTGAGATAATACTAGAGATTGTGGAAGGCCTTCAGGGCAAAGGACTTGGCAAGGAGCTTAAATGTTATTCCATCAACCAGTGGGACAGGTGAACCTGGATGAACAGAGAACAGTACCACCATTTACAGGAAAAACAAAATAAAACAAAAACAATGACTGCAAAAGCAGGGACAGAAAGAGGAAGAGAAGCTGGTCTTAGAAAGAATGTGAAGAGTTCTGTTTCGGTCTTATGTTATGGATTCATCACACCTCCTAAGATCATAAATACTGAAAAGGGAACTTGAAGTTACCATCTCCTTTTGGTGTGTCTTGTATGACCTTGGAGTTTGCGAAAAAGCCACTTGTCTACTAAAAGATCTATTCAAAACACCAAAGGGTTTCATAAAGGACTCACAATGGCTAACTTGGGTTAAGAGTTTCCAGGTACAGTTAACCCAAGCTAAGCTTTTTTAGTTCACCTGAGGAAAGCATCTGTCTCCCCCTACCCCTTTTTATTTTCCTTAATGGAAAATATTCGAAAACCTTATTCATTCATTTTTGAAACGACCACAGTTTGGAGTGGTTAGTTTCTATATTGATTAGAGTCTTTCAAGTATGTGAATGTGTATATGAATGAATATATATATGGTCCACCAAGCAGAAGATGAGTAAAGTCTCATTAGAAAATATGCAATAAACAGGTTCTTTTTGGAACTAGCCCAGCAAGGTAAAGTTCCTGTGCCAGCATCTTTTTGCTGTCACTTTGTCACTAACAGTCCTAAATCGTCTACTTTGTTATCTTTAAGAGATTGCTTAAAATTAATTGAACTTGCCTTGATTTTTGTAGATGGTATAAAGCCACATTCATACAGCACTATCTGCAATGACATTGCTTAAGGAAAAAGGACAATGGCTATGAAAACTTTAAGTATACATTACCTGTCAAATCTGTAAACTGGGCCTCAGCATCATATCGGTTTTGTTAGAGCAGTGGTATTTGCTAAATTATAGCAGGAGACAGGCTCTTTAAATAATTTTTTTCCTTGTGGGTACTCAGATCAAAAGAAAGGTGTACACTTTATTTTTAATCCCATTACTTCACGTGAGCCCAGACAGAACATCAAAGACAAGGTATGCAGGTTTAACCATTAGCATCAACATAATCCAAAGTTGAAAATCTCTTCCAGATAGCTACCTCACTTTGAAATAGACCACATTTGTGTTGGGCAGAGTCAATATTACCATGTTTTAACTTTCATTGTACTTAAAAAAGAAAAAATATCCAAGATATGTGATTGTGCCTTACAGCATCAAACATAAGTTTGTAGGACAATCTGATATTATTAGAATAAATGCAATTCACATCTATTTTTTTTTCTTTATAGTTGGCCCAGACGTCCATCTCAATTTCATGAAAGGGAGGAACGTGAATGAAATGCAGTTGCAAATCGTATTTGAGGAGGGCAATGCTTCTCCACATCTGAACTCTATTGAAAGCTCATGAGTAAGAACTTGGGCAACAAATCCTTTCTGTTCAAAAGATGTGTCAGCGGAGAAATTCTCAGAAAATAGCACACAATTCATCAGAAATCACACATTTCTTTTCCAAACCAGATAATAAAAGAAAGTTGCAGTTTTGAATTCTTTCCAAGGGGAACTAAATATAAGCATATAAAGCAATTCATAAAGATTTTGCATTAGAAGATGTACCATAAACAGTGGAGAGACATTAAAAAGTACTTAACAACTGGATAGTCTGGGCACCAGCCATCAGATTATATGACAGTGAAGTAACTGGGACATACATATTGGTACATTTATAGCCCTTGCTTCAAAAACGTCCACAACTCTTAGATGAAATGAAGCTGATTTTGTGCATATATGTGGTGGCTGACTTGAGATTTCCCAGTAATGTCATTATCATCAGCACACCAGCAAGAGCGAAGGTGCATTAAGTTTCTAGCACTTGTAATGTCCTACCCTGACAGGCTTGACACGGGAATATATGTATGAGATGGTACCTATGCCTTCGTTATTCGTCCACAGGGGAGACAGACTGTGGTGTATATCTAATATCATACAATAAACGAATCACAGAGTAAGCCATGCTTGGTGCTTAAGACTGGCCACAAATGTCAGAGAAATTCTGAGAGGGAGTTCTAGCTCGGGACTAGGAGAGAATGAAGTTACCTCATGGAGAAGGGAGAAGGTGAATGTGAAAGTATGGTCTGGTCTCAGATAAGAATTGAGAAAAAAAAAAGGGAATATCAGGAAAAATAGAACTGAATGCCTCCTACTAGAATCGTGTGTGTATGTGTGTGTGTTTGCACATGTTTGAAATCAAATTACCCTCAATTTAATGTTCTCCACACTTGCCTTTTACTCTTATTTTACCAATGAGGAAATTGAGGCTCAGATTAAAGAATTTATAACCATGTATCTATTAAGTGGTAGATTCAAGATTTGAATCCATTGCCAGTCCATCCAAAGTTTATGCTCTTTCCACAATACCACAGTACGACAAGAAGGTAGAGGAAAATGCAAAGGTAAAAAGAAATGTGGGGCTCCTGGGTGGCTAGGTTGGTTGAGTCCTACTTTGGCTCAGGTCTTAATCTCATGGTTCATGAGATCGAGCCCCGCATCGGACTCTGTGCTGACAGCTCAGAGCCTGGAGCCTGCTTCAGATTCTGTGTCTTCCTCTCTCTCTGACCCTCCCCTGCTTACACCCTGTCTATCTCTCTCAAAAATAAATAATAAACATTTTAAAAAAGAAGAAAAAAAAGAAAGAAACGTGGATGATATACTTGGAGAACATGAGTTCAGAGAGGGAAAAAGGGAAAGAAATGTATGGTGGCAGGCTGAGAAATGTGGCTTTCACTTGAAGCTAGTAGAAACTAAAGATTTTAATGTAATAGGCTTGTATTGGACGATGTTTTAGAAAGGTTAATTTAGCCATAGAGTGTAGAAAAGCTTAGATGTGGAGCAAAAGGTAAAAGGTTAAGGCTAGAAGCAGAGCAAAGTACAACAGAAGACTGTTATACTCCTGAGGCTTTATTATGTTATTTTCAGCAAAAATTGAAGAGAGAGCCAGATGTAAGACACATTTTCTAACCAGTTATGATACACAGTCACTGCTGATTTCACAACTTTGAAATCACCAAATCTGATGGTAGTATGAACTATTTTAACAAGTCCATATGGAATGACTAGAGGACACCATCTCCTGAACACAGAAATGGTGGGGGTGGGGGTGGGGAGTGGGGGTGGGGGCGCTGTCCTCTGTATTACACATGGAGAATCATAACCAATCTTTATGACCAGGCTCCCCACGTGGACTTCCACAGGCAACTAACACTGTCAAATCAAAACAGTTAAGATCCAGGACATATGGACTTGATGTTGAAAAATCAGAAATGATGCCAACATTATCAGACCAAAATCGCCTGTTAATTTTATCAATACATGGTGGTTTCATATTTGGACGTAATAAAATATTAGCCAAACAAGAAATGGTAAAAAGTAACAAACTAAAGATAGTTTTGGTTTTTATTATTGTTTTTCTTTGTCACTGTTTTCCATTATTGTTTTTAGTTGTAGGGTAGATAGATATGATCTACTATTGTATAAAAATCTATTTCAACCCTTGCAGCAGAATTAAAGTAGATAAAACTTAAAACCATACTTTAAGAAGAAAAGCCACCTAGAGAGAACTTCAATGACTCTTCAACTCTGAGGTAAGTGATCTTGATTCTTTTTAAAACCTGACAAGATCATCTAATATAGAAAAGTAAGTAGAAAAGGCTAGAGAGAGAAGGTTTTTCTTAGAAGGCTGCCCAGTTAACTCTCATTAAATATTATTGAAAATAGTCAACTTGTAGGGTCCTCCACCATAATTACAGCAAGAGAGAGAGAAAGACATGGAGTGTGAGAGGGGGGAGATATATATAGAGAGGAACTAAGTATTTTCATGTATTAATTTTCTTTTGAGGAATTTAACACTTTTTGAAAACACTCCAAAAATGCATCACTGTCTGTCTGTCTGTCTCCTTCTCTGAGCAGATTTAATCACAGATCACAGAGGTAACTTCTCTCGGGATTATAAATCAAAAGTCTAGATCATCTGGAAAAAGTGTTCAAAAACCAGGACTTGAGACAAGAGATTCATCCAGAAAGCACCAGTCAAAGGCAGTCAGGACAGTGCCTATATAGTCAGAATGAAGGCAAAGGCAGGACTCATGCAATTTGTAGAAAATATCTTCCTTTTTTATTCTAAATATAAGCCACCCACAATATTTATGTCAATGTTGACCTCAACTTTCTGAAAGTCATGATGAAATCATCATGCAAAGGTTTTAGAATCCTACAAATGTCTCTAATTTGGACTAGAATGTACATGATTTGAAGATTTCTAGAATGCCAATTGGATTCTATTCCTCACTGAATAGAGTAGTTTTCTGACAACTGCTATCACTGTCATCTCGATTCTATGACTTCCCATAAATCTCCAGCTTGATTTTTTTTTTTTTTGGTCAAATACTCAATATGTGTTTCATTATAAAAATTAAAGATAATTATGAGGACAAGAAAAGGTTCAGAAAACTACGTGTGCAGCATTGATCGCCTACATTTATCTGGCTTATGTATACTATAGTAGCTAACTGAATGCTAAAGCGGTTTCCTGTTACGCTTTTATAGTAAGATTAAGATTTTTGGTTTCCATTTGTAAAGCCATTCATCTGTTTGTCCCAAGCTACCTTTCTTGGTAGAGAGACAATAAGGCACTTAATCCTTCTATTCAAAGCATGGTATGAAAACAATAAGACAAAAAGAAAAAAATTAACTACTTAACTGAAAACTGCAGGTCTTGGGAAACTTTGAGGATTTTAATGACAAGGCATGCCAACATTCCTTCTGCACAGTACCACCTCTATAAATGCCTGAATGAGTATCCATATTCAGAGGGGAAAACAAGCAGTTAGACCAGTTTAACATGCTTTGTAAATTAATTATGACAGCAGCATGTACAACTGGGTATTCGCAGCTATTTAGTAACATTTTATGGTAGCACCCTTCCAGGGTTGTTTATTATTATTACCATTATTACATTATTATTATTACTATCATCATTAGAAAGAGATCATTACAAAGAAATTGACATTTGCTTTTCATTTTGAAAATATATTTCACATTCTTGAACTTACCCTGTTGTGCCACCAAGAGATGGAAAACCAATTCATTATCACTCACTCAACAATGCAGAGCAACTGCAACTTGTGGAAAGTTATCTCTTAACTATTAAGGAAAATACCAAATCATTCTGTGCCATTGGATTAATTCTCGGGAAGTTCACGGAGTCTTTGAAGAATGAAATAGACTGATGTTTCCGACCAGATGATAGAATGCTATTTCTCACATTGGTTTGAAATCTATTTTAACACAGTGAAGACACAAAGTATGTACTAAATGCCCAGTGGATGCCTCATCAGATTAGTTGCTGAAAAGAAATAATACAAAGGCTCTAGAGAGTCAATAAACTAATGTGGAGCTAGATGTACATCTCTCAAATAGCTAGGGAGTAACATAATACGTTATGCAGCCAAGTGATGAACTGAGTGATTAATATACATAGACTACAGGATTCAGAGAAAGGAAAGAATAATGTAGGATGGTTACATGCTAAATGTAGAAAATGGGCCTTCCTCGGTCCTTCGATTTTTTTAAATATTCAGTCATTGAGCAAATATTTGTTGAGCTCTTACTATATGTTAGGAGCAGTGGCAAACAAGGGAGAGAGAGTCATGTGGGGTCTACAGGCTATTTGAGGGCAGTGGAGCTGTGTGGAAGGTCAGTAAACCAATAATTACATAATAAATTATTATAACTAAGATTATTAAAAAATTAATTAAATTTCTACACAGAGCATAAATGGAGGTTTAAAGTATACCGTGGGTAATGTTATGCTTCTTTAAAATTAGCCAAATAGCCAAAGGTCGCATGATTTAACTTTATTTCATTAGTTGTTAGCCTCTGATCCCAGTTCAATGGTATAAAGGAGTGCCATGATCTCCTGGTTCCCCTCATCTAAGCCCTTCTATTATTACATCCCCACCATCTCCAACGCTTTGCCCTCTGAGTGTGGGCACTTGGCCCCCTACTGTGTGCACCCGTGCACGCGTGCGCATGCACACACACACACACACACACACAGCTCTTATCTGTGATACACATTTTCACACAGGAACATCTACTTTATAACTCATAGTTAAAGTGATGGGGTAGCTAAATCTTCAGAAGAAAGTGAAGAGACAGTTTGCCTACTGGTGTCAGCATTTGCTGTAGCTATTTCTGGCAGTGGGCAACACATGTTTTTAATAAACTTGTAAAAACAGTGTAGATCTAGCTGTAAATATGTTTTGCTTGGTAATGTAGGCTGAATATAATGATTAGATTGACAGTTGTTGGGTTTTTCCCCCTCTAAAAAATCACAGTGAAATACAAAGAGAAATAGTTTGAATGATGAGGCCCAAGACAGTATCATGATACCAACACTGTGTTGATAATTATTGTTTATGACAACAGTCAATTTACAGTAAAAACATGCTGCTGTTTTCCTTGTTCACAGCATTACACGTTTTGTTTAGTCTCTTAGAAATATCCAGCTCCATGTGAAGTAGCCTATATCTATAATTAGAAGTAGGCCACACAATCAGATGCCTGTCAATATTGTGGTAAGCAGCTAAAACACAGAATAAAATTTGAAGATACAGATACATGACTTAGAGAAATTATTCTTTAAAGTAATATGCTTATTTTGATTTTCACTGTTATCAATAAAATGTAATGGCCACAAAAAGATATGCAAATAACTGGTAAAAATATATACATAATAAGTAAAATAATAAGTCATCTACTAATAGGACATTAACCATCAGCGAGTTAAATCCAAACTGGGTATAATGTCATTGAAAAACTTTACATAGATATTCAATAGAAACTTTATGAGATTTTAAACTTCATTTCTTAGGACTAAAAGACATAGTCTATATAAATCTACTTATCAATTACTTGTCAAAAAGGTTCTTTTTTAATAGCTAAGGAATTACTGTGGCATTCCCATTCAGAATACAGTTACATTGAATATTAGCAGCCTAATATTTCTGATGGTAAATCAGAGGCCCACATTTCCTAGATTTGGAAGACCTGAGCCAAAAATTATATTTAGTATATTAAAAGAAATCTATTGTATACATAGGTAGATACAATGAATTAATCCATCTGTTTAAAAAGAGATGGTAGGTACACAATAAATTTAAACATATTATGGGTAATGTAAGAGTGAGAGGCAAGGAAGACATAAAGATTTATAAGACAAAATGCTCTGCTCTGGAAGCCCACAAACTAGACAGAACATGTACAGAGAGCCACAAATCTAAATATCTTCTTACGAAATCATAATAGTAATAATAATAATAATATCTAAATTTGGAATTAAGTCCTAATCAAAATTAAAACTGATTAATTTCCCTGTCATAATTTTGTTTTTCTGCTGACAAAACAGAACTGCTAAGAGATCTTATTAAATTAACTGTGTAGGGGCACCTGGGTGGCTCAGCCAGTTATGCATCCCACTTCGGCTCAGATCATGATTTCACAGTTTGTGAGTTCGAGCCCCACATCGGCTCTGTGCTGACAGCTCAGAGCCTGGATGGAGCCTGTTTCTGTTTCTGCATCTATCTCTCTCTCTCTGCCCCTCCCCTGCTTGCACTCTGTCTCCCTCTCTCTCAAAAATAACTTAAGAAAAAAACATTGAAAAAAACAACTATACAGAGAGAGCAAGGTAAATTGTGAGAACACACAGAATACAACTACCTTCAAGTTTTATAGAGGCTATCAAGAGAAAAATGTTCTGTGTGTCCTCAAAGGGAAGCAGAAGAACAATGAATGAAGCAATAAGGAGGAAGATTTTGGCTCCAGGGAAAAATGAATTGTAACAATCCGAATTGTCCAAAAATAAGTCAACCGCTTTAGTAGGTAATGAGTTCTCCACTACTGCATGGGAGTAAGTACTGGCTGGGCTTCTCCTTGGTGGGAATGGTATAGACAGTATTAAAATAGTTGAGAGGAGACGTCTGCATGATTCAACAGATTAAATGTTAGTAATAATGATGGCGGTTAAGGGGGACAGATTTACAAAACCTACAACTTGGATTGTGAGACAAAAAGGGCAATTGATTTTTTAAAAATCCACTTTTCCTTTATTCTTCTTAAAATGATAGTAACTGAGTTTTAACAGTTTACGTTAACTTTTATAGGAATCTATAAATCCTTCCCCCAAATAGACTTACATTTTATTTTTTGTGAGTAGACAGCTGTATCGGTAAACCTGGTTCATTTTCCTTTCACTCAGTGCAGTTGTGCGGCCCCAACCACAGTTGATGTTGTCTTCATTGTTTCAAAGTATACATATTGTTATTCAGCTTTGTTTGTTTGTTTGTTTTTCATGTAATGAGACCGTGGACATCTTTCTGATCTGTAATTATGAACCTATTCCATTCGTTTTAATAGTAGCATACATAGCAATCCACTGAATGTGTCTATCATAATCTATACTAATAGATATTTAGGTTGCTTCTAAAATACTACTTCAAAAGTAATGAAAAAGATTACAGTCATACTTTTACATTCATCTTAAAATTATGCTAGCATGTCTTTAGGAAAGACAACTATAAATGGGATTATTGGGTCATAAAGGATGGACATTACACATTTTGATCGAAACTGCCAAGTTGCCTCTTAATTGTAACAACCAGGTATGAAAACACCCATTTCCTCATACCCCTTGCAACAACTGCATTTTCCTGATCACTACCATGAACGAGGTATCATGATAGGACTCTGAGAGTTGCACAAAAGAACATGCTATTTTGACCCATAATCTAATGGGTGAGACATAATAATACAAAGTAGAATAAAAAGCAGTTGGGATAGAAAATGCTGAGTGAGGAAACAGAGGGGACCTCGGGGTTGGGAGAGCAGGAGGGGCTGGAACTGAGCTGTGAAGAACCAACAGGACTCTGAAGGGCAAAGAAAAGGTGGAGGCCCATCTGAGTGGGAGGGCCTGCCTCCCAGTGCTGGTGTAAGATCACTTAAGCTACAGCAGAAGTTTTAAGGAGGTGAAATAGGTTCACATTTTATTCTCTTTTACATGCCTTCTTTTTCTTCATATCACTTACAACTACCCCAAATCACCTATAGTTCTACATTATATAGGGAATATGTGTACTTGTTTCTTGCCAGTGTCCTCACTGCTCCAAAGGGGTGGCAGACTGTTGTGCTCACTGCTGACTCTTCAGAAGCTGAGCCATGCCAGTGCATAGGACCCTCAGGAAAAGCGTTTGCTGAGGAATGAATGTCAAAGTCATGCTGATGTCACTGAGAGCAGTCAGAAATAGCAGGTTTAAAAGTGCATTTACAGGACCTGCATGGCAATAGGAAAGTAACAACAGGGTGAAACAGGGAGTGTGAAGTGATGAAATGCAGTGGTGTTTGTGGAAACTTAATCTGGTTTTGTTATGCAAGATGGACTGATCTGGTGGCAGAACCCTAAGGCCAGCAAGGAGATGATTACATTAGTAAAAGGGTCAAGAAAACAAACCTCAGTGGGTCCAAAGAATATCCTGAAGGGAAGAGCAAAGGCTTTACTGACAAAATGGCTAATAACAGCTACCATTTAAGTGAGTGGTTAAGTCATGCTTACTTTGTGTTAAACACCGCACATACATTGATCTCATCCAGTGAGATAGGTATCATTATCGAAGTTTTTTACGAGAGGAGACTGAGATACAGAAAGGTTAAGTAGTTCACTCAAAGTCACACAGCTAGTAAGACCCCCCCCCCCCCCAGCCAGAATAGTTCCTAATTCTATATATGAGCTTGTACTCATTCCCTTATTTTAAAGGAATACACATGGGCTCCCAGCATAGGGGAGATGATTCTGGTCATGCAGTGATACTACACATACATATTCATGTCCGAACTCTGGTATTCCCAAGGAAAAAGAAGATGATCAAGTGTGTGCTAGGTCAGTGTTTTCATGACCAAATCAATTTAGTGGGTCATGATCAGCATTTTAAAAAGAAATGAAGTAGATAACATAAAGAGAAAGGAAAACACTGAAACAAATTAGAATTACAGTGTACTGTTTCAGGAAACTTTTGTTTCAGATATATATGCATGTGTGTACTGTTTTTCTGAAAGCTTAATTACATTATCTTTGATGTGAAAGAGACATCCTAGTGTACGGATCCTCACTGCACCCTGGTGTTTCCATCTTTGTTTTCAGAATGAAGACGCTAAGGTTCAGAATGGCGGGGCCAGGACTTGAGAGCAGGGCTTCCGTCTCCACCACAGCCTCCTTTCTAGCACGGCAGCTCTGTTCAGCAAAATGGGAATGTAAGTTCAACACAGGTGCTTCTTCTGGACTTCATTTAGTTCAGGTCAGGCCGAGAGGGTCCAAAAGCTTTTGGCCCATTAGCGTGTGGAGGAACATTAGGGTTATGCCTTTTTGTGTCAAGAAATTAGAAGAAAACAAACTATTTTAGGCAGGGCTATAGACACTCTACCAAAAAATGATGTTAAAACAAAATCTCCCTGCTCACGCTCAGGTCCTTAGAAGACATGAAGAACGAAGCTCCATGATCTGAAGACTCAGCACAAAGAAAGTTCTTTGCTTATGTTCTAATAAATATATTTATGAAAGGAAAACTATATAGGGAATTCTATTTTCCCACTGACTTCTAGAAACTCCCAGAATGTTAGAACCGGCAGGTGCCTTAGAAATCGTTTAGTCTACCCTCACATTACAAAAGAGTCTGTGCAACAGAAGCCCGGAGAGGTTAAGTAGGTGAATCCAAAGTCACACAGCTAATAAGTGGCAGCATCCCCAAGAACAAAAGCCTGCTAACATACATGTTCTTAGATAAATCACGGCTTGTTTAAGAAATGTTAAAGAGGTGTAGATTTAGGGTCAATAAGGAGTCGGGTGTGAGGGTTATTGCCTTTGTTACTGGAAGGCTGATGATGATCTCTGGAGGTCTGACCTAGCCTGGACTATGGGGCTCACATAGCCTTTGGACCTCAACTAGTCCTGACTCCTGCCCATGGGCACAGCACTGAGCTGAACTGTTCTGCGACCAGTACCCCAACTACTGCCTGAGATACACACCGCCCTCTTCCCGAGAAGGATACCAGCCCTCACCCCCGGGTTAGTAGTGCCATTTACTACTGACCCTTCCTTGCTTGGATACCTTTAAAGCCAATTCCTTCATAAGCTCAAAATGTTGACAAGTATGGTATCCACTGATCAAACACATTAAAAATAATATAAATTTTAGAGATGGTGTCTTATAATAAATATCTGTCTCTGGAGGCTATTGTTTAATAAGAGATATTAAAATTAAAAAAAAAACAAACTTGGCCCCTGAAGACTCAAAACTACATCCAACTTATGTTTGATGTTCTGTAACTAAGAAACAACTTTTGAAAAGGAAGAAGATAAAAAAAACGAACTTAGGCTAGCAGAATAGATGCCAAATTTCAGTCCCTTGAGTTGTGAAAACCTTCCAATCAGTCTGTAAATGAGGTAAAGGAGGATTCATGCATTGCTAAATATTTATTGTTGCTAAGTTTCATCACTGTTAATATATAGGTAATGGATGGCTTTTTGTCCTTTGAAGTCAAACATCACCACTTAAGTGGTGACAAGCATTCACCTCCCTGAAATGGACACACATGCACATATACACGCATGCACACACACAGACACAACCCTCTAGAGTTTTATTTTCTAAAAACCTATGACTCAAATGGATTTTTAGGACAAAAAAAAGGAATTAAAAAAGAAAAAAAGGAAACGATTATTAGCTTTCATCTTTCATCGTGCTGGATATTTTACTCAGAAAAATGCATAGCTTTTGTGGCCCTTTTATCCTTATCTCAGGATTTGTGAGGAAGTCAAGGTAATTGTGTAAAGCAAATCAGGAAACATGGTGAGGCAAGAAGGTCAGGGGCATTCACGGGAATGGCCCACAAGGGCAGGGCCAGCCCTAAAGGAATGGATTCATCTGCAGGAGGCAGACAAGTGGGCACAACCCTGCCATGTATCAATGACACTACTGCCCCCTATCCTTTGAGCAGGAACTATTATGAAGGTCTATCTATGAATTTATGATTATTCTAGATCTTAAGGCAGTCACGCCTGGATCCTTAGAGACACCTGGAATCTCAGCCTCATCAAATATAAATGCATGAAAATTCACCAGGTGGCAGCAAGGAACGAGACATGTATGTAATAGCTACAACTGGATTTGGGACCCAGACCTTCCAGGATTAACTACTGGCCCCACCACTTACTAGCTTTGTGACCCTGGGCAAGTTACCTCATCGTTGTGTGCCTCATGTTAGCACTCACTTCTTGTTTTAAAGATTAAATTAGTCAGTACGTGTCAAATTCCTCAGGACAGCTCCTGACCCATAGTAAGTGCTATCTTGTGTAAGTATTTTTATACTTAGATATACTTTCATTTTTTATTATTTTTTTTTATTAAAAAATTTTTTTTCAACGTTTTTTATTTATTTTTGGGACAGAGAGAGACAGAGCATGAACGGGGGAGGGGCAGAGAGAGAGGGAGACACAGAATCGGAAACAGGCTCCAGGCTCCGAGCCATCAGCCCAGAACCTGACGCGGGGCTCGAACTCACGGACCTTGAGATCGTGACCTGGCTGAAGTCGGATGCTTAACCGACTACGCCACCCAGGCGCCCCTACTTAGATATACTTTACTATGTTTTATGACACCACGTTTAAAGGGAGCAGCCAGTACTCAACTTTAGGTGATGCTGGAATTCTGCCATATCTTCTGAGTTTTCAGGCAAAACCAGAAATTTGGACTTTTATGTGCAATGTCAAGGCTTTTAAACGTGGAGAACTAACTCGGGTTTGGTATTCTTGAACAACCGTGTGGTCTAAACGAAACATGTCTACAAACCGGATGAATCCTGAGACTTGTCAGTGAAGGGTGGTGGCCAATCAAACCTTCGTATTAAACTTCAGCATTGCTGACCCCTCCTACATCATTCTTTTCCATAGCATTCCTCACTATCTCATATACATTTTCTTGTTTATCTTCTGCCTTTCTTCCCTCCAACCATCACACAAGAATGGAAACCCCTTGTGGTAAAGATTTGAGTTTGTTTTGTTTGTTGATATATCCCTATCTCCCAGAACATGCATGGTGCACAGTAAGTGCTCAAAAGGAGTTGAATAAATAAATGGTCATCTTTAAATCCTCCTCCTTTTCCTCTAGGGCTGGCCGAGTCTGCTCATATTCCTTCCTTTCAACAGACTGAATCACATGAGGCTGAGGAGAGGAAAGCCTATGAGTTCACGCTCCAGAATGAATCGCCATTTTTCTGGAGGGAGCCCGGGAGGCCTGACTTTGAGAATCTACTAAAAACAGAGCAAGTAGCGGTGCCGAAGAATCCAAGGACTTTTCAAAATACTTAACAAACCATCCCAAGTGTCTTTCAATAAAACATTTTGCAATGGCAAAATAATCTCAATCTCTCTCCCTCTCTCTCTCAAGAAATTTTTAGCAAGGTGAATTTCGTATATTAAGATGGTTTAACTTCCATCTGGAGACACATCCTAAATTATACCTTCGTGTAACACCTGAACAAAGGCAGTTAGAGTCAATTTCTAATAATGATCCTAAAAGCATCTATATTGTCTACAAATTGTTTTTAAATACCAAGGTGACCATGACATTGAATCTTCCTATATGACTAGAAAAACATAAAATGTATGTGTGTATATGTTGTCACTTAAGGCAAATTAATTGGCTATATGGTAACTAAATTGATAGAAATAATAAAATTGTAAAACTCACTTTCAATATATTAGAAAAATTTCTTGGACAATTCCATTTATCCATCCGTTCATTCTCTTAAAAAGTGCTGCCCTTCGTATTTTAAATTAACACTACCTGTTGTTCATCAACTAACACTACCTGAGAGACCTAAATGCGTAAAAGGCAAGGGGCCAAAGGTAAATTAGAGATACGATCAGACATACAATCCTTGGCCTCAGGGAGCTTGTGGTCTCCTATGGAGACTAAACATTAAATAAATTCTCAGAAGATGCTGATGATCCTGACTGCTTGTGGCCCACATAGCCCAGTCCCAGTGCCTAGAAATGGCAATCTCACCTTCAACCAACCCTAAGTGTCAGTGTTTCCTGCAATTTCAGTTTGACCATTGTGGGTTTCTTCTAACCAGTAACGGTGCTATGTTGACTTTTAAAGCTTTAATAACTGCAAGAGAATTATAGTATCTTCTCCAGATTTCTCAAGTGAATTTTTTTTCAGGACTCAGTATTTGGAAAAACATAAATTTCCCAGTAAGTGCTAGGAAGAAATTCCCACATGGAAACACTATTCATGGGCCACAGTGAATACAGAAGACCTAATGTTTAGGAAGAGCTTTTCTAACATGAACAAAATAGATTGTACGGTTCAGAGACAGCAGGCTACCAGAGGTCAATGAGAAGGCTATAAAAAGCAGTCTAGGGAGAAAATCCAGAAAGTAAAAGAAGATATTTAAAAACTTTTGGAGAAATACTTCCTCCCATTCCTTCCTAGGCTTTTCTTCTTCCAGTATCCAGTCTTCCCTTGCACTTTGATCTTTGAACCTGTTCCTCTTTCATTCTAGGGGCCAAGCAGGTGACATAAATAGGTGAAGTGAATTGGTTGGGCACTCTGGTAAAAAAAAAAAAAAAAAAAAAAAAAAAAAGGTATTCTAATATCAACTGGTACAGCCCTTTCTCAAGCCAGCATATTGTTGCTGTCCTGGAATGCAGGCCCAGTATCATTAGTTGTCAATTATTATGTGAAAGCCACAGAGTTTTAAGTATTGGTTCAAATGAAAAGAAAGAAAACATATTTCAGAGATCTACAGGGCCTAAATAACACCAATTTGTAGCGTCTATTTTATTATAAAATTTTTTTTTAACATTTATTTATTTTTGAGACAGGGAGAGACAGCATGAACGGGGAAGGGTCAGAGAGAGAGGGAGACACAGAATCCGAAACAGGCTCTGGGCTCTGAGCTGTCAGCACGGAGCCCGACACGGGGCTCGAACTCATGGACCGTGAGATCATGACCTGAGCCGAAGTCGGATGCCCAACCGACTGAGCCACCCAGGCGCCCCTGTAGCATCTATTTTATACTGTGACAGGTTTAGAAATCTTTCCCTTTAGCTCCTACACTCTCCAGAGGTCTAACACATGAATCCAGCTTCCAACTGGGTATATCCAGAGGTGCTTCTGCTTCCCGGTCCTGACTCTTGTGGTCAAATCTATTCCCAACAGTGCTGCTCTTGTCTCCTGACATCTTTATCCTGTTCGATGGTACCATCTATACTGTAGGCTCCACCTCTGTCTCCCTTCCACTCAGCCATCCCCATATAAACAGCCACCCAGCCTCAGGGTCTCCTCTACCCTTTACCCCTTCATCTCTTCCAGTACAGACAATTAGCATCCCATTTCGACTATATGATAACCTTCTAAGAGTTTTCTCCAATTCAGCATCATCAGTTCCAGCACATTCTGACATCTAATGAAGAAAGCTGATTATTGTTTCCACTTGGTTAAGTGTCTTGCTTGCTGGCTCTCGTATCCTACAGGATAAAACCTAGCTCCTTAGCACAGCAAACATTCTGGCCTCTGACTGCTCAGCTGGCCTCATCTGCACTCATTCCAGCCACATATCATAGCCTTGCAGAACTATCTGTCTGTCAGTGAACATGTCATAGTTTTTTGTGTCTCAATTTTTCACTTTCTCTCTTTTTTGACTGAAATACTCTTCTCATAAGTCCCTTTGTCTATCTAGTCAATTTCTACTCATCCTTCAAGGCCCAGCTCAAGCCATTCCCTTCTTCCCCAAGAAGATTTAGGTACTCCTTTGATTCCAACTGTACTCAAGCAAACACAGATTGTCCATTGAGGATAGGGAAAACACACACACACACACACACACACACACACACACACACACATATCGTTCATCTTTATATCAGAGCATCTAGTACATCATCTGGCACACTCTGTTGGCTTCATAAATATCTGTTAAAATAAAGGAAGAGTGAGCTATGGATTTTCAGAAGAAAGAAGGCATGGTTATGGAAGAGAAAGAAAGAAATGAAGGATTTGGATTTGGATGATCTCAGGCCTGGACTACTGCCAGTCTTCTCTCAAGTCTACCAATTAATCAAATCATGCTTCGCCCTTACTCAACTTTCCAATGGCTTCCTGGTAAATTTAGAACGAATCTAAACCATCACTTTACAAGGCAATGCCTACCTCACCAGCCTGGTTTCCTACACCTCTCCCTTTCTTACCTGGGCCTATTACCACTCCTAGAATGTGTCCATTTGTTATTTCTTCTGCTGGAAGTGCTCTTCCCCCTGTTGCTTTCAGGTCATTCATTATTAGGGGAAATGTTGCTATCTGCATAGAGAAGTCTACACAAATCATCTTCTGATCTAGCTACTACCCACGCCCACCCCCACCACTGCCGCCTCCCCCCTCGCCCCCCGCCGCCCCCCCGGCCGGCCCATCATGCTATTCCTATTACCCTATTTTCTTTACTTCATAGCTCATAACAGTATCCAACATTATTTTAAACTACTTTGAGTCTCCATCACCAGAATGTAAATTTTATTCACCATTCTGTGCCCAAAATCTTTTATTTCTTTATTTGGAATAGTATCTACGTTTTATGATTTCTCATTTCATCATCAGTTCCCAAGGAGTAGTAGAAAAGAATTTCGTAAAACTTTTTGATCTATAGGACTTAGCTCCACTCCAAATAAACAAACAATAACAACAACAACAAAAACTGAGTATAGTGAATATATGTAATGCATAAATACAGACTATGTAAGTATAGGACTTAATCTAAGGATCTTCATCAAAGGATGAAATTGTTATCAGATCTAGATATTCTCATAATCATGGCTTTCCCCACAACCAGAATTTGTAATCTCTTCAGGCAGGAGCTATTTTGCTAGGCTATAATTTTTATATCATTCTCAACCAAACATCTCTGCATGGAGAAATTGTATGACTTGTCTTTTAAGAAAAGAAAATTATTGAAAATTAAGCTTTCAAAAATATTGTGAGTTTGACTCCAAAATAACTGTTAAAGTCCAAGCATGTAAACAGAAACAATTAACAATTACCATTTCACAGCTTTCAAAATGTTTATAAACATAAAATCTATTTCTTTCTAAAAATATGAGTATTAAGACTTTTTTTTCATTTTAATAATGGTTTGAAATACCTTTAGGTAAATTACTTGAAAAATAATCTTAGAGAATCATATCATCATATAGTAAAGTAATATTATTTTAGCGAGTTGTTCTTTTGATAACCTTGAAGTTATAGTTCCTAATACAGTGTCCTTGTTCAGTATGAATATTTAAAATTTAAACGTTTGTGTAATCTGGAAAAATAAGGTCAAAATATTTTAAAACCACATCCTTTCATTTTTATAGTTGAGGAGTTCAAGACAACAAAGTATTTACTTTGTGCCAAGAACTCTGCATTTCTTTTATAATTCATATTTTAGGCAATATGATTTTTATCAAAGTAAGAGAATTTGAATGACTACACATCTACTGTGGTTCCCTTCTGAGCAAAGCTACTTTGGGAATCGATGAATTCCTTTGATTTCTGCATTTTCTTTGAATTGCCCCACTAATTAGATGGCCTGAAATAAATATATATAAATTTATATAAACACATAAATAAATATATTTATAAATAAAATCACTGGTCTGTAAAGCTATACACTTAAACCTTCAATATAAGTGACCACTGAATCACGTGGTTGAACCTATTAGTAGATCATAATGTATGATGATGTTGAAGATAAGAATAAATGACAAAATTTCCTCCCCTGCTAGCATTCATTGAGTGCTGCTTATGTCCTAGGTGCTGATATACTTCACCTCCTTGTAAACTGTATGGAGTAGCTGCTATTAATGCTTTCATTGGGCAGATGAGGAAGCTGAAGCATAAAGAGGTTAAAGAGTTGCCCTAGGTCCCATGACCTGAAAGCTGTGAGGTGCAAACCCAGGCAATCTGACTCTAGAACCTGGCTAATAAAGACTACAGTTCTAAGAGTTAACATACGGGACTCTTTTTAAAAATGAAACCTGCACAGGGTAAGCTCTAAATGCTAGCGGTTATTACACTGTTTCTATGCTTAATTATCTGTTTCACCTTCAGAGGTACATCCTGTTGATAGTATCCCTCTTATGTATAAATATGGCAAAAAACTGTATTTTACTGAGCGTTCTCTAATTTGTCTCTAAGAATCATAGCAACAATCTAAAAATTGCAACAACATTTCATTGTAATAATAGGTAACTTTTTTTTTTGAGTTTTTAGATGGGTAGAAACAGTTATTATCCTCAATTTCTGTATAAAACCTAGAGTTAGAAAGAAGTAGACTTTCTCATGGTTTCACTCTTAATAACAGAATCTTTCTTTCCTAGGAGAAATTCATTCCATGCGGTGCAGGAATAGCCAACTCCTTGACCAGACTGGTTCCTACAACCTTTCCCCCAAGGTGCAGAAGGGGGACCCTGAAAGGTTATGTGAGACCAAACGTTACCCATCCAGCCCTAGGCTGCTGTTCAGGGATGTTATTTTAGCCAATCAGAGGCATTTTGGGGATATTTTGCCAGGCAGTGCTATTGGCCAACATCTCTCTCTTCACTAAGATACTTTGCTGTCAGGAATGTAAGACTGGAACAATGAGAGGCCATGGTAAGCAACACATGGAACAAGGCAATCTGAAGGACATGGTCAAAGACATAACTCTAGCCCTGAATGACCCCAGGAAAACCCTATACAACTCATAAATCTGATCAAGTAAATTACCACCCCCTTTAAAAATATGATTGAACTAGTTGAGATTGGGTTTCTGTCATTTGCAACCTTCTATCACCAAAGATCCTTATTTTTCCTCATGGTTGTTGCATTTTTAAAAACACCATGTGAAATGCCTGTACTACTTAAACACCAACTTGATGTATCAAGAGAAAACATGCATTGGTAAAATTCCTTGGAATTCTGATGTGTGAAATGAGTAAGCATGTAATTTACATTAGTCAAATATTGTTTTTAAATATTAAACTATCTCAGAGCAGCTCATTTTTATTATAAAACCCCCTGAAAATCTAAGAAATATTGATCAGTAACTGATGTTCGAAAGGCTGAGTAATAAAGTAAAAACATGAAGAAAAATATATGATCGCTCTTGAGGAGCTGAAACTATTTCTGTACTTTTGAAAACCTCCTTGAATTGGCCATTCCCTAATAACAAAACTTCTTCTAGGAAGAGGATCAGTGTGCTTTAGTAAATCTGAATAAAACATTCGAGTGCCATGAAAATTAACATCTAAGCCCTGAATTCAGGGTACTCCTAATGAAAATCAGGCAGAGAAGCTAATGGGAAATTTAACACAGGCCAAATGTCATTATTGTTGTAAGAAATATACTATAATTAAAACGTTTCTGAGTTCTGGCCAATGACCTACAGTAATAATGCTTTGTTGACCTTATTATAAAAATAATTTTTCATTACTAATTCAGTAAAAGAGTCCCTTTTTCAGTCTTCAAGCATAAATAAAAAAGGAAAAATCAGCACCTGATACTTCATTGAAGCATAATACAAAAACACTGACTTGTAAAGGAAGAAAGAAACCTAATTCCAAAGCCTCAGTGAACAAGAAGTAGAAAAAATAAAGAGATACTTTAGGGAAGAATAAAAGCAACTGGTGTAACTGATTCTGGCAAAAGATAAAGGAGATAGGTAAAAGCATGGGATTTCATTCATTCTATGCTACCCACATTCTTAAAGTACAGGGGCTGTGGTCTATACATCAGGAGGCAGACTGATTACGTTCTATCTGGACAGAAAGAACATTTCTTTTGAATTATTATGGTATCTTAAACTATTTCGAACATTACTCTCTAGAATAGTATCTGAGCATTATAAGACAATGTACCATCTCATGGAGGCCCCTGTAATGGGATTTCACCTGTGAGCTCAGACTGCCATTTCTCTTCTCCTCCAGCTAGTTATCCATGGGAACCTGCATTTGAGGAGAATTCAAAATGTGTTGTTCTGCAGCAAAATGCACATATTCTCTTTATTTAGCAATATAGAGGTAGGAGACACTCACAGTAACAGCCGAATAGAAATGATTAGGGCCAACTTTTCATGTAGAACACCATGTATTTTGTGAAGCAGAAGAAAAAAGTCACATCATTTGAAATTGGGGGGGGGGTTGTGGCATGATGTCCATAAAGTCCCTTTTGAAATTCAAATATGTTACCGAAGGAAAATGACACACTAAGCCTTCAATAATCATTTTCATAATAACAGACATTTATTAGATTCTCTCAAGAAAACTGAGTCCATTGAAAATGGAGCCCAGAACAGATACATTTTGATGAGGAATTAGAGAAGAAGGGAGGGGGGCAGAATCCAAAGCAACAGCCAACAACTCAAATGCCTTTAGGTCCTGGAGATAACATAAATGTGCTGACCTAATGCATGAACATAACGAAAAGTGGTGGGTTCATGCCAAAGTTGAGGGGCTTATATCCCACCCAAAGATACGCGGGTTTAATTTTTAAAGAGCAAAATTGATTTGCTAGGCAAGCCCAGTGGCTCCCATTTTATGACCACTGCTTAGATCAATATACTAAATTGTGCTGCACAGAATAACTAAAATCCCTGGAGACAGTTCCTAGGTGTCAGAACAAAAGAAAACAAACATAGAAACAAACCAAAAGAGAGCCTTATTAGGAAAGACGTTTGGAAAACCTGAAGTGCACTGGATCATCTTCTGGGTGGCCCTCTAGATTCACTCCCTACCTGTCTTGACCCTGCTCTGTGCCCCAGCAAGCTGAACCACAGGGGCTGCGTTGAAGGCCTCCCCTGCCCTCTGGTTCTGGTTGGTTTCAGCCAACTGGGGAAACAGACAGGAGACTTGGAGGTATGCATTCTGCTGTTCCTTCCCCGCCAAGTTGCAGTTGGCTTTCTAAAGGCATAGTTAGTTGATTCTCTTCAGGTTCTAGTAATCACTCCTTCCACTTGCCCTTTCAGGCCCACGGATGATAGCATTGTTACTAGATCCAGAATACTTCACTACACCTCAGTGCCTTCCTTAAACCCTGCCCAAGCCTTCATAAAAAGTCCTCCTATTAAAGTTTCCTCAAGTTACAAGTTTGAGTGTGCCATATGTTTCTTGCCAGGACTGTGACTGATATACTGGGTAAAAGAAAACAAACTCGTTTCTTTTTTGCAAGGCTTCTCAGAGACTTTAAAAGGGTAATGCGTATGGTGCCTATTTAAGAGTGTTCCAGAAAAGAGAGACATGTTGCAGTGGGTAGGGATTGAGGGGTCCCAAGAAGCAACACTTAAAAGATGATGGTAATGACAATACAGACCAGAGAAGACAAACTTTCCTTAATACATAATTTCTCAAGTTTTCTTTTGTTTTGTTTAATTTTTATGTAATGTTTATTTTTGAGACAGAGAGACAAAGACAGGGCATGAACAGGGGAGGGTCAGAGATAGGGGGAGACACAGAATCCAAAGCAGGTTTCAGGTTCTGAGTTGTCAGCACACAGCCTGACATGGGACTCGAACTCACAAAACTAGAGTTTGTGATCTGAGCTGAAGTTGGACACTTAACCAACTGAGACACCCAGGTACCCCTGACCTTTTTTTTTAATTTTTAAAAAACGTTTACATAATTTCTCAAGTTTAAAGTTAGGAGAGGTCAAGTTCTGGGAAAGACACCAAGTAATCCTAATCTTGAAGTTGAAACTATTTTCTGTATGCTCGCTCTGCTTACTTGTAAACTCCTTTCAAGGGTTTTCTTCTTTTCCTTTCATTCATTCTTTATCCTTTTCCTTAGATGCTCTCTCTTTCTTTTTGCTTTCTTTCTTGTGAGCATTTCATTCAGGATCTTTGAACTAATAAAGCTAGGGAAGTGTTTGGTACTTCCTCTCTGCTTTTTACTGTACTTTCTGGATCACATATTAGGATATCATATTGCCCAATAAAACGTTCACATAAAAACTTTGTTTCAACTAGTGAAACAAACCTGAAAACAGAACTAGAAGTAGTGAGAATAATAATAATAAAAATACATCTAAATCTCTTTTCTACAAATCTCTAAAGCAATGTCAATAATAAAACTTTAAATTCAGACAATTTCAAAATGGTGCCGAAATGCAATTGGGCATTCTGAGTCCATTTCTCCTTTTCCAAAAGTATAGTTTGCATAAGATGTGATCATACGTTAATACACACACGTGCCCACACGCAAAACACCTGTTAAGATTTTAGTATACAAAATCATTTCCATTCGAAGTAAGCTGCCTTTTCTATGTCTAAAAAGTTTCTCAAACTCAGCACATTTGAATACAATTCTTGAACTTTCCCTCCAAATTGCTTTCTGTCATAGTTTCCTATCCTGCAAATCACAGGAGGCCTAATGTGCTCAGGCCAAAAATTTGGGTGTCATCCACTTTTGCTCATACGCCACAACCAATTCACCAGGGAATATGGTGTGTTCTCCCTTCAAAATTATATTCTGAATTTGGCCACTTTCACCAACTCCAATGCTACCACCTTGGCTAGGTGCTTTCACATTCATCACTTTACTTCAATCTCACGATCTAATGAAGTAGGTCTCTTTAACTCCCACCTATTACATGAGGAAACTGAGGTTACAGAGAGATATGATAACTTGCCCAAATGGCACACTCGGGAAATAGAAGGACTGAGATTTGAAACTAGGTCTGGCAAGGTCCCAAGCTTTTGCTCTTTGTAATATGCCAGGATAAAAGGCTTTAAAAAGTGACTCTTAAAAATGAACATGCAATGATTTGTTTCTAAGAAATCATCTCCCCTCTTCTGATTTAAGCGAGTCAAAGGTTTAACTGGTTTGTTCTTCATAACCCTATACAGAGTTGTGTGTGTGTGTGTGTGTGTGTGTGCGCGCACATGCAAGTGTGTGTGCACACAAACCCACACACACATAAAATATTTAGAAAGGAAAACAAATTTGAAGGATATTTTGTAAACTCAGGGACATCATATTATTTTAAAAAATCCAATTAAGAGTTGTTCGGAGGTGACTAGTAGTGAAAAGCTTATTTATCCCATCACATTCTAAATAGCCAGGAGCCAGGCTTCTCTAGAGAAGCAGCTGGGTGCAAGGAAGCATTAGGGAGCTGAGTCTAGGGTACCGCCAGGGAAGGAGGTGGCAGCTGGGAGTGGGGAGGGTTTCAGGATCCAACATTTAAAATGATCCAAACAGGAAAATGCCAGCTGGAAGAAGGGGGTGCTAGGCATCCAGTAACCTTCTGGTAAAACCAATTTTCTGTCTGGTATAAGAGAAAGCACATGCCACACGTTAAGTATCCTGGGTTTCGAGAGAAAAAAAGTGCATTTTCCCGACAATTATCTTGTTCGTGCTGTGAGTGCCATCCCCATGGGAATGTACCAGGGAGGTTGACCTGTTATTAAGGCGGAGCATTTTGGCCTATGTCAACACCAAGATGGTTCTTCTGGGTACCAGAATAATACGCCAAAGAGACCTTTAAACATTTTATATGTTCCCTAATTTAAACTGGGAATATGATGGTCCCTTAAGGTGATTCTCTTTTTAAAGGGTATATCATTAAAAAGGTTATATGGGTTGATTCCATTAAAACACACGCACACACATGCACACACGCAGAATGAAATATACATTTCAAGCTCATATGACAGGCATCTAAAGGCTGCGGGTTTAAACCCTCAGTTTATCAGCTCTAGAGGCCTAATTTTGCAATCAGCTAAACCTACAGTACATTTTCATCAAGTGCTGCAAATCAGCAAAATATTAAATGAATCTTGAAAAAATGATTATGAATCCACAGTTCTGTTTGACTGTATAATTCTATTTAAGATTAAAATTACTATCATAAAAAGGCCACTTTCTGAATGTAATTCCACAAAAACATCATCACAAAAGCTTTTACTGCTATTTATGTCAGAATGTATTTTAAACAGTTCTAATCATTTACCTTTGTGGACACTTAATTAAAATTACAAAACCAATTTTAATCTGTAGTCCAATTAATATGCAAATATATGCAAATGTGGTAAATCAAGGTGGTGATTAAGTTAAGGACACTCTATTTCATGTCTGCTTTAAGTGTGAAAACAAACAATCTTTTTTGTAATTGTACTGATGGATTGTGATGTTTATAGGGTTAGTATGGGGTACAAATGTTTATGCATCAACATTATGCCAAAACAAAGATTTTATACTCTGGAGTGATTTAGCATCCAGCATACATTCAGATGCAACAAAGTCATTTTGCAGTCATCTTGTGAATTAGAATAAGGTCAAAGCAAAGTTAAATTTCTATGTCATCCATTTGTATGGCTATTTAAAATTCAACAATCACTTTCTGATGTGTTAGGTAAGAGCCAAGAAGTCTCAAGAATGGCATATTATCGCCCTTTATCATTTAGTGTCCCTAATATACTGGTTTATCTTTGATACTATTACAGCAAATCGTTCTCTCATTAAGGTACAAAGATATTCAGCCTTTTTAACCCCTGTTTTTCACAAGTTTTAAATACGACAAGTACAGCTAACATCCAAGTGACCATCTTAGTTTAACTACAGAGATGCACAACACATTCTTACACCCAATTCTTCCCTCTTTCTCTTCTCGGGCTATTGTCTAGCTAGTACTCAGTGATGACACTTAAGTTTTCTGAAGAACCGGCTCCAGGACCACCACTTTAAAAAGAGCAAATGCTTAACTTCGATGGGATTTGGCTTCTTAAATTCTTGGTCAACCTAACGGGGATTTTTTTATGTTGAAAATATATCCTCCAACTTCCTTCTAAGCAATATCTTCTTCATTCTCAAGCTGATCTCTCTCTCTCTCTCTCGATCTCTCTCTCTCTCTCTCTTTTTTCTGAAGTGTGTATCTTGCAAAGATGAAGAATAAAGTCGTTTTTTGAAAAAGAAGTACTGTGACCTGAAATCACAGCCTCTTTATGTCATACCTTGGGGCACAAAAATAATCCCAAAGCTCTGTTCTTGATGAAGTATCTATGAACTACAACAAGTACATTCATGTTAGAGAAACATTAAGAATAACAGGTTTGGGGCGCCTGGCTGGCTCGGTTGGTAGAGCATGTGATCCTTGATCCCAGCCAGGGCTGTGAGTTCGAGACCATGTTGGGCACTGAGATTACTTAAAAAAAAGGAAGAGAAAGAATCTAACAGGTTTGACATACTATTTTTGCGTAAATGTGAACGATCTCCTTTTATTAAGCCTGAAAAGCCAGACTTGCTCACATAGAAGTTTTGAAGTGATTATAAAATCACTGAGTATACTACCTTTTGTTCCAAATATTTCATGCTTCTGAAATATTTCTGTCAACGCTTGACATCTGGATGTTAACAAATAAGAACTTCAGCAATGCAGCATAAACCATCAGCACTTTGCACGCAGTTCTTACTGGACATCTATTTTTCAGATCACATTATTTAAAATAATCTTTTCCATTGTTAACGGAAGATGTCTTCATGTACATTTCCCCCATTTCACTTAGAAAAATGAGGAAAGTGGATTTCAAACTGCAGTCATCCCATCATTTTTAACACTCGATATACATTTAAAAGTATTATTGCTCTGTGAAGGCAGATAATTTAATAAAAAGCAATACACGTTATAGTTATGTTTACTAAAGTAGGTAATGTGCCCATAACATGCTTCTGCAAACTTATTTCTCTCTCTCAATCTGATCTAATTTTACATCCATATTTTGAAATCCTCAAAAATATCTAACTTTCCAAGAACAAAGATTCAAATAAATGTTGAGTGTAATTGCTGTATATATTTTCCTTTAACTGTTCCACTGTTACCACCATTACTTTGCATTGTACATATTCTTACAAATCATTCTTCTAAAATATTTTAAAATGAAACTGTATACAACAAACCATTAAGTTCATCTCTCTCTCTGAGTAGGTGTTTAGGGACTGTAATTTTCTAAATGTATCTAGTACCAACATATTCAATTATGAAACAGTCTTCATGTGATGATGCACCTAAGACAGCAGTTTACATTTATATTAACAAACTCTATCTTCATTATAGTACAAGGACAAAGCAGGATTCCCTTCCCCAATTTAGATCCTACAGCGAAATACATAACGCAATGCAACATAAAATGAAATAAAAGGAGGAACATAAAATGCGGTGCATTAAATATTAGAAAAAATAGCGAGCACAGAACAACAGAAGCAGCAGCACACAGTGCGGAGAAGACAATGGACCATCTCAGTGACAGCAAACGCAGTAAAAATGGTTGGGAAGTTAGATGATCAGTGTATGAAAGTCAGGCTTTTTTTTTTCCTATTAAATGTTTAATAGGCTTCTCCTAAAAATTCGTTGCTTCTTTAAATTAAGGATTTTCCAGTATTATGATATTTCACTCACATATTAATCTGGAAATTATGTCAACCAATATAGTGGAAAGCCTCAGCCAAATACAATCTCCTCTGGTCCAGCTCTCCTAGGAATATGTCACGAAATTGTATTAGTGGGTAAATAGTACCCTGACATGACACTAGAAAACAAAGCATTAATGAATAGGAACACAGATCAAAATATCATCTAATTAAGAGATAGTCATGATGGGATGTCCTGCTGGCTTTAAATGAGAAGAGAGGGTTGTTATTTACAGGACTTTGTGAAAGTCCTTAGCTTAAAGCTCTATAGTTTGATCTAATAGCAGGTATGGGAAAACATATTTTAAAAATCTACAATTAAACAAACAGAACTTTTTTAAAAAGGGCATAAAATTTGCTGCTTGAAAAAAAAACTTATGAAAATAAAATACTTTTTTTTTAATCTTCTGAAATAAAAACCTGGGAACATTTGCCACTTGGAGGAATATCAGTCTTAGGGGGGAAAATACACACACACACACACACACACACACACACACACACACGTAGTTGCAATAAAAGGTTAACATTTTAAAAAAACCTCTTTTCTTTATTATGTGTATTATGCAATTAATTACTTAAAATTAATCCACATTATGCTAATATTTATAGGATTTTATATTTCATAACTACTAACCCTTTTTAGATTGGGCACATGTGTTCAGAAAAGGTTAAAGTTTATAGAAATGGATTCTCTCTTTCCTTTTCATGTAGTTTACAGACAATTTTGCCTAAATAAACTGATTTGACCTTGGGAATGGCTCACATTCCATGGAGCAGCCTTTTTGAATAATCTCCAAAACCTACACATTGGAGATGATTTTGGACCTCCTCCCAGAAAAAAGCCTTCATCCTAATGGCCATCTAGTGGGGATGAAAGGCCCAAGATTTTCTCCAAATTTCTGGGAGGTTGAATGTTGGCTATTCAGGACTCTGTCCTCTTTGGACAGTGGGAAGTTAATAAAATGAATAATACAAGATAATATGGCATCATTTTCTGGACACACTTTCTCCTAATCAAACAAATCTTTCCAACTTTTCAAGACATGTTGTAAGTCTGAAAATGCATCCTAGAAGTTCACTCACATGCGTGCGCACACACACACACACACACACACACACACACACACACACACACGGGAGAAGATGGAGGAAAATAGCAAGAATCTAGGCCCCTCATAGGCAAGGGCACAGCCAACTCAGAAAACAAAGGCCAGAAAAAGCCTTTGCATCTGTTTGCCATTCTAAACCCAGCCCTAAAGTAAATCATCTCAGGGATTCTACTAAATCTACAATTTTCTACAACCTTTTTAGTCTGTTTATTTCTTTGCTCACACGAAATGCCATGCATCCAAAAACTCTGGATCAGAGCGCAAACAACTCCGATCCAAGTTCAAGCTGTGGATGAACAAGAATGAGACTTCGTATTTACTTTGTTGTATGCTTGATCAGTTTTACGTAGAAGAAAAATAAGAATCTGATGTCCAGAACAAAGAAGAGAAGGAGGCGTATTTCACATTTTCCCTATAGCCTGCTGTTCTAACCCTCTGGTCTCACTGTAGCACATCCCTACATAAAGGGGTATCAGTAGGTGCGTGCATGTGTGCATTTGTGTAAAAACATTCTTACTTTCTCACCAGCATAACTCAAAAGAGAACACACATATTTTCAGTTATTCACACTACCTTAAAAACCGCACATTATTTTAAAACTGAATGTGATCACTTAATGCATCCTCTCATTTATAGAGACTCAGAGTTTAGGTGACTTACTTTGTCCAGGGTGGCTCAACTTTTTGCTAGCAGTTGTCAGGCAGAACACAGTTCTGCACCAGGCAAGGCAATATCACGCAAGGCGGTCCAGAAGCTAAGCAGGACTTGTTATTTCATTCCCTCAAGAAGGTGGCCTATCCTCAAAACGTGTCAGTAAGCCACGATTTGGGATTGGACATCAAAGAGGGGGGCCTAAAGTCTAATATAAGGTCTCTCACTGGACAGTCATTAGCATGCACATAACAGGTTTAGGGCCTTTGGCTGGCTTGGCAACAAGGCTTTTCTGCCCAGAAAAAAAAAAACTTTTTAGAGTTTAAAAGACTCACGGATAAGACTCTTAAATTTACTGAGCATAGACTTCACTTTTATTAGTCCTACAGATGCTACCTTTGGTGGTTAATAAAAACAATTATTGATTACGCACTCAGAGCTGCTCATTACGTCCTCTTGCCTTCTGGGGGTTGGTGGGGGGAAATGCCAAAACCTTGACTCCTAAGGGGCTTAAAAATTAGTTGCAACATCCTGACACAGACACACAGGATTTTATAACATAACAAGTTTTGCTCTGTGGCCACATCTCTCCACCTTTGCCTAGACTCAAATGACTAGCCATTAAAACTGATTTCCCCTGGTGAGATCCACCAAGAGGGATAACCTTTATTAACGTCAAACAACACTGTGTGCATAAATTATCTGATCTCTTTCAGCTAATTGGAAATTGCAACTTGATAACAACATAGCCAATCCAAACGGACATCTATGTATTGTGACCCAACGTACTTCAACCACACTATAAAAATGTAGAATTCTGGACTATAACCTTTAAGAATGAAGAAGAGGATGATCTCTATATACAGAATTCCCTGGTAATTATAACTAAAACACTGATTAGCACAGATTCAGCAAGCAATCTCTTCTACTTTTCTGTGATAGGAAGTTGATGTACTGGAAGCATATTCCAGCTCAATTTCAAGGAACCCATTCTAAATAGTATGTCCTGCATAAATGGTTTCAGTGCCCAAATATAGATGGACAATGGTTTTTAAGCTGTGTTTATAAGAGCCCAAGAAATTCTGGGCAGCCCGTTGTGAGTTCACAGAAAGGTATGAAGGTAGAAGAGGGCAGGAGAAAGCAACCGGGAAGGCTTGCCCTTCCTACTCTAATGAAATCAGCTCAATTTCTGAGAGCATTATGTTTGAACAAACATTTGCCTGCTAAGTAAAGACTCAAAAGCTACTACCTTAGTTGAATGGAAAACGAAAGGTAACACACACAGAGGACTGCTCAATAATTACTTTCCCTTAAATACCATCCTCTAACCCTCAACCTTGAAGGTGTAGTCCTGCAGAAACATGCAGAATAAGCAGAACTTAGGACAAAAATTCCACACCTCAGTTCTGTTGAGTTAAGCACATATTCATTAAGTGCTTGGAATGCGTAAGGCACTGTGCCCTACGTGAGGAGTGGGTAGACCATCCCGTTCTATTAATGAGAAGACTGAAGTCTGGTCTGGTTGAGACTTTGCCCAGTAACATGGACCGCTAATGGTAGTGTTGGTAGGTCCTAGTCACCTAATTTAAGACTCCCTTCTGACTATACCAAATGGCAGTAAGAGAACCTGCTCCTCCTTGATTTGATGGAAAACCAATGATCATGAGATAACTATGAGCCTCGGGGGAATATAGTAGTCTCTTCTTTAAATGTAAATATAAACAATAAAAATACAGCACAAGTTTAAATATTGACATCATTGATTATAAGGGTTTAGGAGCAGGGCTGGGAAGGAGGGGCCCTTTACCTTTAATTTTATCAAACCTAAATAACCAATCACAAAATTAATTTTACACAATTACATATAGAACTATTTGCTTACAGACTCAGGCAAAAGCAAAAGCCCAAAATCATAGGACCTGTGCCTGATTGTATTAAATCTACTTTCCAACCTCTATTTGCTCTAGCAACACAAGCTGAAGAACACAGAGCACTTTCCAATCTCATTGTAAAAATCATTTTTCCAAAACTGAAAAATATTTTCGCTTTACTGTTCGGGACGATGGTGATTAAAGATAAACAATAACTTCTGGAATTCGTGCAATTTTTTTTTTTTAAATCTTACATAACTGTGACAGGACCAAACTTCTAATCAGAGACATAAAATGACAGAATTTTTAAGCTTCGAGGGACCTGAGATGCAATATCTAGCTCAACGATTTCATTTTACAGATGCAGACACTGAAGGTCGTGAAAGGTTAAATGACAGGCCTGACCACACACACAGCTAGTCAGCGACAGGCCTGCAACTCCCACCACTAGCCTGGAGTTCTTTTCACTATAGCAAGCACTTTAAATCATATCCAGAGAGTATAAGTAATGCTCTCCAAAAATGTGTCAGAGGCTATAGATGGGCGCAGAACCAGCCATCATAAACCATGATCATTACCTCAATAAAGGGGAAGTTTAACTCTCTCTGACACGACCAAATTATCCAATCACTTCTGCCTTAGTTTCCTCCTTGAAGTACAGATATTTTTGACATATGCTATGTTGCAAAGAGTAAAAAGCTCAAGTTTTGCCAACATTTGTGGTTGAAAAGTGCAATTAACTTTTGAGGAGATAAGCAATATGGAAAAGACACCGAATTTACCATATTGATTATAATTGATAATTACAATTTGGAGCTTTCTCACAGAGTCTATCTGAATCTTCCGAGAGTAAAAGAATTGTACATGAAACTTCTGAAAAAGACTACAATTTACACGAAACTAAGTCACCAGCCAAAGATGCTGGATATACTGGCAGTCGGAACACATGTACATAGTGGGAGAAACGCAGAGGAAATAGGAAACGGGAATGCTATTTAGCTGATCTAAAAGTTGTAATGTACATTCACATGCTCAAAGTGTGGCTCTCTTTGATTACACTGAAAAATACAGTTCCACCTCTAACCCATTCTACCTCAATCAAGCATGGGGTAACCACAAATTAGTGTTTCTTGTGAAGGTCTCAAGTACTGGTTCCTTACATGTGTTTTGATCTTGGAAGGCACTTTCAGAAATTTTATTTAATGATTGCTTTTTCAATAAGGATGGCTGTGGTGAAGACAGGGAAACACAAAGGAAACCCAAGGTCACTGCCGCCTCACAAAGAAGTAGTGGTGGGACCGTAGAAACTGTATTTAATGACCCCCCAACTGCATAAGACGGTGACTAAGAGAGAAAAGTGCTGCTTTCTCACCTTTCATTCGACCCATCCACGCGTTTAATTCTACTGCCAAAACAGTTGATGTGTTTTATGTTTTTGCAATCAGCTAACAGTGGCATTTTAGATCCAAAGCCCAGACAGCCCTGTTTTCCGCAAGAGCCCTTCTTTTTGACATAGGTAGTTAAAGTTGCCACAGGTAGCACCAGTTCGAGGCAGATACAGAATGAAGGTCTAATGGATGGTCATGATGGCCTTGAATGCACTGCACAGCACTTCTTGTGCACAAATGATGGCAAAGTGTTCTGTCACAAACCTATGGTGTTCCAACGGACATCTTGTGTGCACCATATTTGGGCACCACACAAATCACGCTACACTGGAAGATGAGCTCCTGGGCTCTGGCTTTTTTTTTTAATGTTTGTTTAGTTTTGAGAGAGAGAGAGAGAACAGGAATGGGGTAGTGACAGACAGAGACTCAGAATCCAAAGCAGGCTCCAGGCTCTGAGCTGTCAACATAGCCTGATGCGGGGCTCAAACTCATAAACCATAAGATCATGACCTGAGCCGAACTCAGGCGCTTAACTGACTGAGCCATCCAGATACCCCTGGGCTCTGTCTCCTTGAAGTGGAGAAGAGGGCTCACCTGAGGCGTACAGCCTCACAGCGATGACATTTTTAAAACGGCCACTTCTACAAGAATAGGAGCACGCAAATGCCACGTATCTGGCCACACTCAGGACATGTGGAATCGTAAGGAGATGTCCACAGGACAGTTAGAAAATGGTCATTCCAAGCTACTAACATGGTCTTCTGTAATAGCAGCCAGAGTGTGAGTACCTTTTTGTATCACAGCATCCAGTTTGCTCACTTAACAGGCAAAACAATAAGATAGAATGCAAATTTATGACATCATTTTGGGACACAGGATATCTCTCATTTGACACCGATTCTTAGAAAAAGAGAAAAACAGAATTAATAAAATTAAAAGCAAATCCCAATTCTTCCTTGACATCATGTAAATGAACAACACTGTCATAAACATTGATGAATAGTGTGCTTTGAAGATCCAGAAAGGTTGTTTTCTCTCAAGTAGCAAAACCAGGTAATATAAATAACTAATTCAAAGATTAAGAATCCTGAAATTTTATAAAACTGCATCTTTACACCTTGAGACCTTTTGGTATCTAAAAAGACCTTTTTCCTTTCTAAAGAAAAGTAGTTCAAGCTACTTAGAACCAGTACTTTGTAATGCAAAAGGGAAATAAGTGGGTAGCTTGTGTGATACGAGATGATTAGAGCAAGGGAGTTTTCAATGGAAATAATACAGATCAAAGGGGCGCCTGGGTGGCTCAGTCGTGGGTTAAGCATCTGACTTCGGCTCAGGTCATGATCTCACGGCTCGTGAGTTCAAGCCCCGTGTTGGACTCTGTGCTGACAGCTCAGAGCCTGGAATCTGCTTCCGATTCTGTCTCCCTCTCTCTCCACCCCTCCCTCCCTTATTCGCACTCTCTCTCTCTCAAAAATAAATAAACATTAAAAAAAAAAGTTTCTGCCCCAGTACCAGAAATTTCAATTCAACTCCAAAAGTTTGATAGTCCCCAGATAAACTTACAAATAAACCAAACAGATTTAATCTGTTGTGAAATTTAAAAAGAGATCGAAGTAATGAATGCCGATAAATACCACCCATCCCACTCAAATAGTCCAAAATCCAGCGTCTTGTCATTGAGTCTCGTCTGTGGTCTATACCTCCAGATACCGATTCCTAAGTGTATTTTTACCTTTCACATTACTCACGTGTGCTCATTTACTTGTCATTATGATAGTATTACATATGTTACTTAGTAACCTTTAAATATTCTGTTTATAAATCAACAGGAATTTTTCAAAAATTCGATTAATAACGTCAAAAATACATATGCATGTGTATATCTATACACACGTGACTGCATACCTGTGTTTATGTGCCTGTGTATGCAGACACAGGTCAGATGAAAAGGCAAAAAAGGATGACTGTGACCTCACTAGCTGTTTCCCGACTGTTGTATTTTTAAACTGCTTAGGAAAATAAAGTCTAAAACATTATTTAAAATTTTCCCACCACAGTAAGCGATTTTCACAATTTCCTTTGTGAATTTTTCTCTACACGGGAAAATATTTTCTTTGATCATCTGTAATGTGCTTTATTGTTTTATGTAGCTGGAGTGCAACGGTTTGCACGACTGCAGAAAAAAAGGAATCAAAAAAATTTTAAGTGAAGGATAATGCATAAAAATGCCTTCGGACAAAAATTATTTACATGTTTATTTTGGGATAGTTTCCGGTGCAATTTGGCACTTCTGAATTTTAAGGCTCGGGCTCAATTAGGCCCCCAAAGGAGAGCATAGCACTCTAAACAGCCTACTGCATTCATTTATTGTTCAGTTCACAGTCTCTGAATACAACACAATCCTCCAACAGAGTCAGCTTTCATAATTCAGCGGTACAAAGTCTGCAAACACATGTAACCTAGATCCATATTTCCCAGTGACAGCATATGATAGCAGAATGTGAAGTATTAATGCTGGTGTCACTACAGTCCTACACTCTGCTGCACTTTAAGAGAAAGCAGCTGCTGAGATGAAATGTGCGCCAACTGTCTGAAGACAGAAACATAAGAAACATTCCTTCTGTTACAAAGGGAGAGACACACACAAACAGACTTGCTTTTAGACGCAACAAGCACAAAGTTTCTTACTTTTGCCTTTCACGTTTCTCAAAAGCACTCGCCCATTCTGCATAAGCAGAGAGGCACGCAATTACAGAAATTCTGACTCCCTTCTCACGAACGTAACCCCGAGAAGAGGTTACAATTATGCATCTACAAGTCCAAGTGTGGACAAACTGCCTTGTACCATGCACACTAGAGATCCGATGAGTTCCCACACCTATGGAAATGTAATTGCTACCTACAGAGCAGATGACATTGATCAGCGGTGGATTTTCATACTAACAACATATGGTCCTCAGGCCTTCCAACGAATACTTCCTTTGGCATCTTTACAAAATTATTATCTTGAAATAATCATCTGAAGTCTTTGTTCTAACACATTCTCATAGAAACCAGGCTGTCTCTTTCTAAAGTAGGAGCCTCGTAGGTTTGTCCCTTTCAGTTCACCCTTCAGAAGGGGTGAACTTTCCAAATCCAAAGATGGCATTTCTCTTTCCTCTTCATAGATAGATTGGCAATTTGTTGAAGAACCATGGTATCTTGATTTGTTCAGGGTACGTTCTTGATGCAACAGTGCAAGATGAACCAAAGTACCGTACTGCTATCCTTTAAACACAGCTCTACAATAACAATAAGTGTGTGACATAATCTGAACTGTTTGGTTATAATTCACTTAAAAACTAGTACAACCTCATTGACCCCCTTATCAAACAATTTATTGTGCATTTGCAGACTGGACAATGAAACAGAGGAGGTAAAGTATTAACGGTGACACTATTTGGCAAGCTCATAGTGCAGTTCATTCAAAAGGCAATTTTAAAATTGAATGAAGAGGTTTGACTAGGCAATAAAAACAGCCACAATGCCAGTGAACAGTACTTAGAAGGAAAGCCTCTAATTATCCTATTTATAAATCAACGGCAATTTTACTGATGACTTCTTCTCAAAGTTGATTAAAATAACTTCAAAAAATTTTTTAACTAGATCATATGCATTTTACTAAACTATAATTTAAAATATTATTGATTGAAAATGATAAAAACTTGAGAGCAAGAATGAGACAGCATTTCTGAAGAGAAACATTCATTCGATGCTCTGCAACATAATTATAGCACTGCCCTTGGGGAAGGGGATTTTATTTTATAATGAGAATGTTTACACTGTTATGGGGTTCAATCTATCTGGGAGGGAAGGTTAAACTTCTTTCCATTAAAGACAGCCTTATAATGAAAAGCTCTGAAAGGAGAATGGAGTCTAATATAGTAGATGTAATGGCCTATTAAATGATTCACACACAAAAAATGAATCAAATTCATTGTATCTTACTGCTGTTTTATGACAAAATTGTTGAAAAATAAAACTATTGTCAAGATAATTGCATATTACATAGGCTGTATTACTGTAAGCGGTACTCTTATTGGATGACCTAGAGTCTAATTTTTAGGTACATTAACAGGACATTACATTTTAAATACTTTACATTATTGGAATGTTTTAAAAGAATCCACTTTTACTCTGTTGGCAAAATCAATTTAGACTTAAAGTCATGCTGCAATTGTGTATCATTCTTTTTCAATTAAAATTTTCCATACATCCTTTATGATGTCATTCTGACATTCCTGCAACAGATGCTTGTTTATATACCAATTTACTAAACCGCTGCTGTACTGGTATTTCGCTACCGTACCCATCACCTCTCTGTGTCTGGTTTGCGTTCCCGGGTCTCCTCTCCATAAATGTGCATTTTCAAAATCATTTGCCTCTTTACCAATAAGCTCTAATTGCCAAATAATCCCCTCTATTGAAAACAACAAAAGCACAAGGTCTCCACATTTTTAAAGCCTACAGTTAAATACACATTTCTGGAAAGAATGACATTCTTAAAATTTTAAGAAAGCGGTGTTTCCAAGAATGAGTTCAAACATAATTTTAAAATGTATTTTCGGAGGTATAAATCCAAAACCAAACTTATTAATCTGTCTTCTGAGAAGCTAGTAAAAGATCTCTCAGACTAGCTGTTTATTCACTGGATCCCTGAGCAATATATCATTTGGAAAAAAAAATTAAAAATATATATTGATTTCATATTTCAGTCTGTGGGTGAACACAGACTGAAAAACTACTTTTTGCATATCATCAGTACTTAATTTGAGCTAAGCGATGCTGTGATTCTGTTAAAGGAAGCTCTTCATTTTAAAAACATTTATCTCTGAATATATATGTGTGAAATTCTGGCACTGAAACTTTCATAAGGATCTTGAAGGAAAATTGTCATGTTGGATCAAACACTAAGCAGTATCACCTCTTTTTCAAAAATAATTTTCTGTTACAACTGAAAAATATTTTTGTCCCACATATAAACAAATTACTTCTAATTTTACAACCTCATATTTATCAGGGGATTGCCTGTCGTTAGCAAATTTCGCACCCTCAAGTTACTGAAAGTTACAAAACGTTTCGCTTTAAGAGGAAAAATACCTTTAATGCAAAACCTTTAACTGATTACTATTGCCATTTATGTTGAACACTTGGTTAGCCTCTTTCTCTGGTCTAAGTCAGGCTTTCTAAAATCTGCAAAAGGAAATGTTTGTGAGTTTCTGTTCTTCCCTCCTTCCTTCAAGAGAGCACTGGAGGAAAAGTTGTTGAACTTTCTAGAGAGGGTGTCCTAAGTTTCAAGGTAAAGCAAGAAAAGAAAACCAGGGCGAATAAATGACTGCAATGGGCATTAAAAACATATTACTGTTTTACTCTCAAGGAACAAAATCTAGTAATAATAAGTGAGGAAATGAAAATTTCTTCCAACACTTGATGCTGTCGCAATCGTGTGACTTTGGATTTTTGTAGAAGAGGAAACATTATTTAATTTAGGCATCAAAACAGTCCAAAGAAGTTCTGAAACAGGCAGTGACCCAAATGAGTACAGTTGCTGTGGTTGGGACACTAAAATGCCAGGGAAATCGGAGAGGCGTACTGGAGAAAACCTTCAGGGGGAAACAGAACAGTTCGGAGGACTCCCGCACTCATGAAGCACCGGGGCTCTGCCTCCCTCACCACCTAATGAAGTAGGAAGGAAAAGAGAAGCAGGAGGGGAGTGTGTGGGGCGGGGTTGGGGGAGAAAAGATGAAGAGAGGGGAAGGAAAAAGAAAGGAGGGCTGGGGAGAGCATGGCGGGAGAGAGAGAGAGAGGAAAGCTATATTGGTCACAGATAACCAAGCTCTCACAAAACAATCTCTCTGCAAGAAGCCTGGGCCACTGTGGCAATATTATCCTGGACTGGGGATTCAAGAGTGCAGAAAAAGCCCGTCACTGTCATTTATGGGTATACTGTTAATGGACTTTAAGGGTTATTCAAAGACGGATTTCTAAAACAGAGCAAAAAGCCCCTTCTGCTATCATATTTCTTTATGGAAGGAGACTTACCAAAAGGAGAAAGAAAAAAAAAAAGGAGCAAACATATTCTGGAGCTCAGTTTTGGTGTGGATACGCTTTTACAATGTGAAATGAACACAGATATCTAGGTAATTTGATAAATTTACTACCAGTGCCTGATGTCACTTAAAGAAAGATGGCAAATAAAAAGCAATATTACCACTGTCATTAGATAAATCAGTAAACCTGTGCCTTAAGAATCTTTGTAAGAAATAAAGTCGTTGGGTGGGGTATGCTATTTTGTCAAGTTAAATATGGGAAGATTTGTGATTGTGCTTGTGTCCTTCCTCTACCTCAACAACGTTCTTGGTTATGAGGTGATAGAAAGTAAAAACAGAAGTACAAGAAAGACTGTACACACCCAAACAGTTTAAAAGTATGATGATTGTAGGTATATATACCATAGCCCTTAGGAATCACTTTGTATAACCATCTCACATTACCGATAAAGAAATTAAGGCTCAGATAAACTGACTTGTCCAAGCCACCACATAGCAAATAATGGCACAGCTGGGAACTGGACCCAGGTTTTCTGACTCGCAGTCATGGGCTCTGTAGACTTCACCACCCAGTCTTCAGCTGAAAAATATTTACATCTGAGTATTATGTGATGTGAATTATCCCTGAGGGGTTATAATTATATAAAAGGAATTAAGAGGAGGGTTCAAGATAGCGTAGGAAGATCCTGAACTCACCTCCTCCCAGGAACACAACAACAAATCTAAAGCTACATATGCAAAAATTTCCCTCTGGAAAGGACCTGCAAGCTAGCTGAGCAGTGCCTCATTAATAAAGGGCAGAAGGGCCACATCCAGACAGGTAGGAGCGGGGTAGATGCAATCTTGCAGGAAACACCACCCCAGGCGTGGTGATCCACAGTAGGGAAGGATCTCATAACATGGAAATTGTCCTTGAGGAGCAAAGGGTTTGTCCCTCACAAGAGGAACCCCAACCCTTGGGACCTACAATGGAAAAAGAAGAACGATCCCAAAGCACCAGGCTTTGAAATCCAATGGGGCTTCCTTCCAGAAGAATCACAGAGCTATAGGGAGTACAAAATCTACTATTAAAGGGCTTCTGCAGACTCATTCAACTCAGGACCCAGTGTAAAAGCAACAGTTTGAAAGGCACCTACACCTTCTTCAAAGGAGACTTATTTGTTAATCTCAAATGGTCTGCCAGAGAGTCAGGGACCTGTTGGGACTCTCTCCAAAGATGAAGGGGCTGACAGGCACCATTGTTTGTATTCTCCTTTTGCCTGGTTGTTGCCAGGACTGACAGACACCCTTTTCACACAGCCCCAGGCCTGCTAGCTCCAGGGGGGACACCATGCCACTGTGCATGGCAGCCCCCCGGCTGCTCCGCCACATCCAACAGGCATGTGTAGCCCACACGGTGGATGGCCCTTAAGTGTCTGCGTCTGGTGGCCAGGGGGGATTGCATTTCTATGCCTCATGAGTCTGAAATAATCAGAGAGGCATTCCTTGGCAGGCTACCAGTCCCAGGGCACTGCACAAACAGGAGACTAAAATAGGACCTTAGTCTTCATATGAAAAAGCCTTTTTTTTTTTATCCTGGAGCTTCAGCCTAAGGGGCAGGCTTCAGGTCACCCACACATCCAGAGGCTACGAGTTGATTCAAGGGAATGTGGGCAAGGAGACACCATATTAGTGCCCTCTCTTGGCCTTGCCACAGCTCACTGAACCTCCCAGAAAGGATCCTAAATGAACGTCTAAACCCATGATTTTTCCAACTGTTGCCCACGGGACACCTCCAAATCTCCTGGTCTGGCAGTAAACAGGGTTTACGACTATAGACCCACAAGAGTATAGATTTTCATACCTTAAAAGCTGCTGGCTAAGGAACTGGCTTACAATTACCCTGAAACTATGCATTGTTTGCAATCCCTCCTTTTGGAACACCAACAGGTCTTGGCATACCCTTAACAACTGGGACCTATCAGGAACAAATCATGCTACTTATGCAGTCATAAAGGGCCAAGAAACAACCAGCCACTAGAGTTGTATATGTGTGTGTGTGTGTGTGTGTGTGTGTGTGTATAGTTCATATACATGTATATATATATATATATGTTGTTCATATATATATAGTTTTTATATTATACATGTATGTGTGTGTATATATATATGTATATATATACACATATATATGTATATATATACACATATATATATGTGTGTGTATATATATATATATATATATATATATATATATAAAATACAACACAGATAGTCAAGCAAAATGAGGAGACAGAGGAACGTGTTCCAAACAAATGATCAAGACAAAATCTCAGAAAAAGACCTTAATGAAGTGGAGGTAAGCAATCCACCAGTTAAAGAGTTCAGAGTAAGGGTTTTAAAGATGCTCACAAACTCAAGAGAAGAATGAATAAATATAGTGAGAACTTCAACAAAGAAATAGAAAACTTAAAAGGCAATAAACAAAAGTCACAGAGCTAAAGAATACAATAACTTAGCTGAAAAATACACTAGAGATGTTCAGCAGTAGACTAGATAAAGTAGAAACATGAATCAGAACTTGGAAGGCAAGGCAGTGAAAATCATCCAATCAGAGCAGCAAGAAGGAAGAAGACTTTAAACAAGGAAGACAGCTTAAGGGATGTATAGGACAGCATCAAGCAGAATATCACACACCTTATAGGGATCCCAGAAAGGAGAAGAGAGACAGGAGAAGAGACAAAAAATTTATCTGAGACATAATCACAGAAAACTTCCCAAACTTGGAGAAGGAAACAGACATCCAACTCCAGCCAAGAATTCCAAATAAGATGAACTCAAAAGACCCACACCAAGAAACATTATAATTAAAAGGTTAAAAGTCAGAGAACATTAAAAGCAGCAAGAGAAAAATAACTTGTCACAACTTGTCACATAAGACTATCAGCTGAATTTTTCAGCAGAAACTTTGCAACCCAATAGGAAGTGGCATGATATATTCAAAATACTGAAAGGAAAAAAACTTCAATCCAAGAATGTCCTGCTAGTAAGTTTATCATTCAGAAATGAAGGAGAGACAAAGAGTTTTCCAGACAAGCAAAAATTAAGATCATCACCACTACACTGGACTTATAAGAAATGTTAAAGGGACTTTTTTAAAGCTGAAAAGTCACTACCCAGTAACAAGAAAATACATGAAAATAAAAATCTTATACCTAAAGGCAAATATAGTAAAGGTGGTGGACTAACCACTTAAAAAGTTAATATGAAGCTAAAAGACAAAACTTGTTAAATTAACTATAACTATAATAATTAGTTAAGGGATACACAAAATAAAAAGATGTAAACTATAACATAAAAAACATAACATGTAGGGCAGGGGGAGTAAAAGTGTAGAGTTTTTACTCCACATTTTGAGTGTGGAATGCATTCAAACTTAAGATGTTATCAACTTAAAATGGATGTTTTTATACATATTGGATATTATACGTGAACGACATGGAAACTACAAAACAAAAATTACAGTAGCTAAAAAAGAGACAATGAGAAAGAAATCTAAGCATAACACTAAAGAAAACCACCAAACCAGAAGAGAAAAGAGCAAGAGAAGAAAAATGGAACATAAAGGAACTACAAAAATAGCCAGAAAGGAATCAACAAAATGGCAATAAGTACTTACATATCAATAATTGCTTTAAACATAAATGGACTAAATTCTGTAATCAAAAGATATAGAACAGCTGAATGAAGAAAGAGAGAGAGAGAGGAAGGAAGGAAGGAAGGAAGGAAGGAAGGAAGGAAGGAAGGAAGGAAGGAGACCCATCTATATATTGCCTAAAAGAGCCTCACTTCACATATAAAGATACACACAGATTGAAAGTGAAGGAATGGAAAAAGTTACTCCACACAAATGGAAACAGAAATAAAACTGGTATAGCTATACTTCTATCAGATAAAATCGACTTTAAAACAAAGACTGCAATAAAAGACAAAGAAGGGTATTACATAATGATAAATGGATCAATCCAACAATAAGATATAACATTTGTAAATATTTATGCATACAACATAGGAGTCCTAAAATATATAAAGCAAATATTATATTTGCTAAAAGGAGAAATTGACAAAAATGGAGTAATAGTAGGGAACTCTAACACACCACTTACATCAATGGATAGATCATCCAGACAGAAAATCAATATGGAAACATCAGTCTTAAATGACACAGACTACATAGACCTAATAGAGACATATACAATATTCCATTCAAAAGCAAAAGAATACATATTTTTCTCTAGTGCATATGGAACCTTCTCCAGGATAGATGATAGGCCATAAAACAAGTCTCAGTGAATTTAGAAACACTGAAATCATATCAAGTGTCTTTACCAATCACAATGGTATGAAGCTAGAAATACACTGCAGGAAGAAAACAAGAAAAATATCACAAATATGTGGAGATGAAACAACATGCTACTGGACAACCAACGGGTCAATGAAGAAATCAAAGGAGAAATTCTTAAAAATATGAAGAAAAATTAAAATAGAAATACAACAGTCCAAAATCTATGGGATCCAGCAAAACCAGTTTTAGGAAGGAAGTTAACAGTGACATAGGCCTATGTCAAGAAACAAGAAAAATCCCAAATAAACAATCTAACCCTATATCTAATGAACTAGAAAATAAAGAATAAACAATGCCAAAAACTAGTAAGAGGAAGAAAATAATAAAGATCAGAGTGGAAATAAACTATAGACTAAAAAACAACAGAAATGATTGATGAAACTAACAGCTGAATATTTGAAAAGATAAATAAAATTGAAAAATTCCTGCTAGACTTACTGAGAGAGAGAGAAAGAGAGAGAGTACTCCAATAAAATCATAAATGAAGAGAAGTTACAACTGATACCATAGAAATGCAAAGGGTCATAAGAAACTATTACGAACATTATATGCTAACAAACTGGATAAACCAGGAGAAACAAATTCCTAGAAACATTATACAAACTTCCAAGACAAAATCATAAAGGAAGAGAAAATCTAAATAGACCAATTGTTAGCAAGAAGATTAAATCAGTAATCAAAATCCTTTCAACAAACACAAAGTCCAGGACCAGAAGTCTTCACTGGTGAATTCTACCATTCAAATATGCAATACCTGTCCTTCTCAAACTCCTCCCAAAAACTGAAGAGGAGGGAAAGCTTCCAAATTCATTTTACAAGGTCAGCATTAGCTGATACCAAAATCAGACAAGGACATTACAAAAAAGAACAAAGAAAGAAAGAAAGAAAGAAAGAAAGAAAGAAAGAAAGAAAGAAAGAAAGAAAGATTACAGACCAATATCCATACTAAACATAGATATAAAAACTCTCAAGAAAATAAAGTAAACCGAATTCAACAATACATAAAAGGATAGTATTTATTCTGGGGTTACAAGGATGGCTCAACATTCACAATACATCACATTAGCAAAATGAAGGATAAAAATCATATGATCATTTCAACAGATGCAGAAAAAGCAGTTGACAAAATACAACATCTATTCATTTGTTTTATTTTTTTAAGTTTATTTATTTATTTTGAGAAAGAGAGTGTGCACAAGTGGGGGAGGGGCAGAGAGAGGGAGAGAGAGAGAGAATCCCCAAGCAGGCTCCACACTGTTGGCACAGGGCTTGACACTGGGCTCAAATCCATGAACCATGAGATCATGACCTGAGTTGAAACCAAGAGTCAGACGTTTAACCTACTGAGCCACTCAGGTGCCCCTCAACATCCATTTATGGCAAAAACTCTCAAAAATAGGTATAGAGGAAACACACGTCAATATAATAAAGGCCATATATGACAAACCCACACCTAACATCATACTCAATGGAGAAAAGCTGAACAGTTTTCCTCTAAGATCAAGAAAAAGACAAGGATGCCCACTGTTGCGACTTTTATTCAACATAGAATTGGAAGCCCTAGTCACAGAAATTAGCCAAGAAAAAGAAGTAAAAGGCATCTAATTAGAAAAGAAGAAGAAAACTGTCACTATTTGGAGATGGCATAATATTATGTATATAAAACCTCAAAGACTTCACCAAGAAACTGTTAGATCTAATAAATTCAATAAAGTTGCAAGATATAAAATTAAGATGCCAAAATTTGTTGCATTTCTATATACTAACAATGCACTATCAGAGAAATTAAGAAAACAGTTCCATTTACAATTGCATCAAAAAGAATAAAATACCTAGGAATACATTTAACCAAGGCAGTGATAGACTGTACACTAAAAATTGTAAGACACTGATTAAAAAAAAATTAATAACAAGACACAAATAAATGGAAAAACATGCCATGCACATGCATTGAAAGAACATATACTGTTAAAATGTGTATACTATCCAAAGCAGTCTACACATTTATTGGATTCTTTATCAAAATACCTCCAACATTTTTCACAGAGCTGGAACAAACAATCCTAATATTGGTATGGAACCACAAAAGACCCCAAAGAGCCAAAGCAATCTTGAAAAGGAAAATTAAAGCTGAAGGCATCACAATTCCAGACTTTAAGCTATATTACAAAGCTATAGTCATCAAGACAGTGTGGTACTGGCACAAAAACAGACACATAGATCAATGCAACAGAATAGAAAACACAGAAATGGACCCATGACTATATGGTCAACTAATCGCTGACAAAACAGGAAAGAATACCCAATGGGGGGAAAAAACTGCCTCTTTGACAAATGGTGTTGGGAAAACTGAACAGCAACATGCAGAAGAATGAAACCAGACCACAAAAATAAATTAAAAATGGATGAAACAACTAAATGTGAGACAGGAAACCATCGAAATCCTAGAAAAGAACACAGACTACAACCTTTTTGACCTTGGCCAGAGCAACTTCTTACTAGATAAGTCCTGAGGCAAGGGAAACAAAAGCAAACATGAACTGTTGGGACCTCATCGAGATAAGGAAACAATCAACAAAACTAAAAAGCAACCAAGGAATGGGAGAAGATATTTGCAAATGACATATCTGATAAAAGGTTACTATCCAAAATCTAAAAAGAACTTATCAAACTCAATATCCAAAAACCAAATAACCCAGGTAAGAAATGGGCAGAAGACATGAATAGACATTTCTCCAAAGAAGACATCCAGATGGCTAATAAACACATGACAAGTTGTTCAACATCACTTATTATCAGGGAAATACACACCAAAACCATGATGAGATACCACCTCACACCTGTCAGAATCACTAAAATTAACAACCAGGCAACAACACATGTTGGTGAGGATGTGGAGAAATTGGACCTCTCTTACACTGTTGGTGGGAATGCAAACTGCTGCAGCCACTCTGGAAAACAGTATGGAGGTTCATCAAAAAGTTAAAAATAGAACTACCCTATGATCTAGCATTTGCACTACTAGGTATTTATCCAAAGGATACAAAAATACTGATTCAAAGGGGCACATGCATCCTAATGTTTATGGCAGCATTATCACCAATAGCCAAATTATGGAAAGAGCCCAAATCTATTGACCGATGAATGGATGAAGAAGATGTGGTATATACACAATGGGATATTACTCAGCCACCAAAAAGAATGAAATCTTGCCATTTGCAATGACATGGATGGAGCTAGAGTGTATTATACTAAGCAAAATAAGTCAGAGAAAAACAAATACTATATGATTTCACTCATATGTGGAATTTAAGAAACAAAACAGATAGACATAGGAGAAGGAGGAAAAAAGAGAGGGAGGGAGGCAAACCATTAAAAAAAGACTCTTAATTATAGAGAACAAACTGAGGGTTGCTGGAAGGGAGGTGGGTGAGAGGATGGGCTAAATGAGTAATGGGGATTAAGGAGGGCACTTGTGATGAGCATTAGGTGTTATATGTAAAGGATGAATCACTAAATTCTACTCCTGAAACCAATATTACACTATATGTTAACTGGAGTTTAAATAAAAAATTAAAAAAATAAACACAAAAATAAAAACAAATACACAAATAAATGCAAAGATAGGGGTTGAAAAAAATTAAAATTGTTAAAGTGTTCACAGTGCCCAAAGAAATCTACAGATTCAGTACAATTCTGTCAAAATACCAATGGCATTTTTCACAGAACTAGACCAACTAATTGCAACATTTATGTTACCACAAAAGACTCCAAATAACCAAAGCAATCTTAAGAAAGAGCAAAGCTGGAAGGATCATGCTCTCTGATATCAAACTATACTACAAAGCTATAGTATTCAAAACAGTATTCTTATGTCATAAAAACAGACACTTGGATTAACTGAATAACACAGAGAACCCAGAAATAAACCCACACATATATAGTCAATTAATTTATGACAAAAAGAGCAAAGAATATACATTGGGGGAAGGAGAGTCTCTTCAATAAGCAGTGTTGGGAGTTCTGGACAGCCATATACAAAAGAATGAAGTAGACCACTATCTTACACCATGTTAAAAAATTAACTCAAAATAGATTAAAGATTTTAATGCAAGATGTGAAGCCATGACATCCTAGAATAAAAACATAAGCAGTAAGCTCCTTGATGTGGGTCTTAGCAATGGTTTCTTTAATTGCTTGCTTGCTTGCTTTCTTCCTTTTTTTTTTTTTTTTTGTGTTTGTTTTTTGGATTTGACCCCAAAGGCAAGGGAATCAAAGCAAAAATGAACAAATGAAACTACATCCAACTAAAAAGCTTCTTCATAGCAAAGGAAACCATAAACAAAATGAAAAGGCAACCAACTAAACGGAAGAAAATATTTGCCAATAATATGCTGATAAGGGATTAATATCCAAAATATATAAAGAACTCAAACAAATCAACAACAACAATAAAGTAATCTGATTAAAAACTTGGCAAAGGATCTGAATAGACACTTTCCAAAGACACACAGATGGCAAAACGGCATACAAAAAGATGTTCAACATCACTAATCGTCAGGGAAATGCAAACCAAAACCACAATGAGATATCACCTCATACTTATTAGAATGACTATCATCAAAAAGATAAGAAACAAGTGTTGAAGAGCATGTAGAGAAAAGGGAACCCTCAGAGAATGTAAATCAGTGCAGCCACAATGGAAAACAGTACAGAGATTTCTCAAAAAAAAAAAAAAAATAGAACTGCCACATTATCCAACTATTTCATTTCTAGTTATTTATGTGAAAAAATCTGAGAACACTAATTCAAAAAGATATATGCACCCCTATGTTCATTACAGCATTATTTACATAGCTAAGATGTGGAAGTAACTTAAGTAACTATGTATCTAATTTGAAAGAATGGATAATGAATATGTGGGACACACACACACACACACACACACACACACCCCTTTGGAATACTACTGAGCCATAAAAAAGAATAAAATCTTGTCACTTAAAACAATATGAATGAACCTTGAAGGTATTACGCTAAGTGAAAAAGTGTCAGAGAAAAAATAAATACCATATCATTTTACTTACATGTGGAATCTAAAAAGCCAAACAAAAGAAAAACTCAGATACAGAGAACAGATACCAGAGGGGAAGGGGGTTTGGGAAGTGGAAAAAATGGGTAGAGGGGGTCAATGGTATGGTGATGGATGGTAACCAGATTTATAGCAGTGATCACTTTGTAGCCTATAGAAATATTGAATTATAATGTACATCTCAAACTAATATAAGATTATATACTAACTGTACCACAATTAAAAAATAAAGATTAAAATGTAAAAGGAATTAAAACATAAAGATACACACATAATCACATTCCTTATATTAGACAGAGTTATATTTGACTTGGTTTTTATAGTTTCTAACTATGGATTGTCAAAGAAGGTAGAAGTCCTCATCCTCCCTGCCTGAAGAGGCTGGTGGTTATCTTACAGTAAGCACTAGGTAGAAAGAATTGTAAAATAGTGCCTAAGGCTTGGATTTACAAACTTATTAAGTGACAAGAATGACAACACCTGTCCACATAGACCCATATAAAAATATGGTGACAGACATGGTCCTGAAGCCCAACTCCCTGTTGGCTCAGAATAAAAAGGTCACACAGCTTCCACCTGAGTCTCTTAGAATATCTTCTCTGGTGTTTTTAGCTGCCATGTAAGAAGTCCAACTATTTTGAGAAAACTATGTGACAGAGGCCTTCTCCATCAGTCCCAGCTGAATCCAGACTTCCACCATCCCCACTGAAGGACTAGTCATGTGAGGGGAGCCTCTTGGACCCTCCAGACCTGCTCATCCACCAGATACAGACTGGGCCTTAATTCTCTCAAAGGAAACTTCAGGAAATGTTACCAGAGGGCCATTATGAGGATTAAATGAGAATGTATGCTGTATCCATATTTGATTTGCAAGAGAGCTACCAACATTCTCATGATCATGGTAATAGCAATCATGAGACCTCTGTGAAATACTGACAACTTTGCGCTTAGCCCAGATGGGCATCAGAAGATGGGAGTTCTCATTCTGGGCCTGCCACTGGTGAGCCACCTACTCTTGACAAGTCAAAGAAACTGACATCGTCCAGCCTTTACCCCCCACCCCCACCCTGGGGGAGTCAGGCAGGAAAGCCACAAAGAGCAAAGAGGCTGGTGTAAAGCCAAGGCTTTATATGGTCTTTCAAACATTTCTAACACATGAAGCAGAACTCCTAGTGATATTTTTCAAATTCCATATAGAAATATAACCTCTACCTTTGATTAAACATATGGCCCTTTTGGTCTAGCTTTTATTTATTTTTTTGCTTCTGATAATACATGTTAATAGAGAAGTATTTCTCTACTGTAAGAAAATTTCTCTATTCTAAATAAAACAACTATGTAAGGGCCAAAATAGAATTTGGGTGAGCTAAAGAGAACTCAATCTGGCAAACAGCCCTCATCTCCAGTCAACTTCTTCCATGAGACAGCAGGACCAGTGTTCCTATTAGATACTTTTACTTTTCCGAGACTCCAGAAAGATTCAGCTCACAAGCAACCAGCTGGCACCTCCACTTTAGGATCCAGATGCTCCCTTAGGTGATCTTTTTCTTGTTTTGCATGTGACCTTAGGCAAACTGTTTAACTATATTTTGGTCTCAATTTCCTTTTCCTGTAAAACTGAGAAGTAAAAGCAATAGTTTCCAAAGTCCTTACAAATCTAAAATTCTTTAACTTTATCAGGCCTGCCCAGGGGAAGATGGTGGATTTGGAACATACATACAGGCAATGCCTGTGCATTTATGCGTTATTTTATTTTAAAGAAATAAATAACAGTTTGATTTTTATTATGCATAAAAAAAGAATACAAATTACTCTGGAGACAGTTACTTTGTCTCTTCACCCTATCTTAAATGAGCTCTAAACATGATCTTTAAGAATAAATTTTTTTAAAAAATTGACAGCAACCCATGATATAAAATATACTCTACATCATAGCAACCAGCATGCATATATGTATACAAAGTGACTGAAAACAAAGTTTCACATCGTCATACTTCCTGTCATCTAGAGTGTTCTGTAATTTTAAAATTTCTTTCTTTCCCCCTACATATTGGTTCTGACACCCCAAATACAGTAATGAATCAGGACCCACCATGCTTGTCTACAAAGGTTATCCCCTCCTCAGAATTTACAACCCATCTTCTGGATTCCACCTTTTTAATTGTTCTTCAAACATTTAATATCTCTCCCAACTAAATGGTAACTTCCCTCATGGAATGTCTTTCCAAGACTTTAAAGCACAAAACAAGAGAAAACACAATAGTTTCTTCTCTTAATACTCCATTTTCTAGATGAGAAGTAATACTAGTTCACTTGTGGTAGGCGTGCCATTTATAAATAGCATTGCTTTCATGTCAGTTTTCCTCTTCACTAAACCATTGGTAGCGAAACTTTAGTGTGCTTTAAAAATCACCTGGAACAGTCTATAGATTCTCAGGTCCCATTTCAAGACATTCTGTATTAGTGGGTTCCTGGGAGCCTCCGGGAATCTATACTGTTAACCATCATCCCCTTGGTAATTTTGAGCTCTGTGGTCTTTTGATAACACTTTGAGATTCTACTTTAAAAATATGAAGGTCTAGAACAGGGGTGAACAAACTTTTTCCATAAGGAACTAGATTATACATATTTTGGGCTTGTGGGCCACTGGTCTCCATTGTAACTATTCGACATTGCCTTGGAGTGTGAAAGCACTTATAGACAATACATAAATAAATGGGTGTGGCTGTGTTCCAATAAAATGTTACCTAAAAAACAGGTGGCTGGCTCCCGGCCACAGTTTGCTGGTCTAGACTACCTACTAAAAAATTGGTTTGGTTATGTAAGTACAATAATTAGATCCATTAGTACTGGATGCTTTATCAGGTAAGCTGGCAATCTACAGTCATAATCAGCTCTTCAGAAAAGCATGCTTTTGTCAATTAATGAAGTCGATGGGAGTGATAAATGATTTAGTGGTGAATGTGAACTTTCACTCTGCTCTTCAAGGTTTACTTGAGAAGATAAGAAAGTAAAGAAGGGGCATTTCTCTTCAGAGAATATAGACGTGGAGTAGCTTATACCCTTAATTAGGCTGTGGAATTCAACTATACGTTCACTGCAAGAGGGAGCATTCAGAATCGAGGCAGTGAGTACAGTTGCCGCGGACATTCCATTCAATACTCCTTTGTGCTGAAAAGATGATAGACTTGAATCAGCTTTTACTCCAGAAGGTCTCTGCTCCCAGGTGCTTTTATGCAGTGGGGTTTTGAGGAGGAGCCTAGCACATAAAGATACACACTCATATATTTTGTACGACACCAACTCTGAACTCAAGCCAGCTATATTTTCAGGTGATCAAACAAAACAAAACAAAACACAAACTATAACACTGAGTGAAAACAGCTAGCTCTGTGAGATTTATTGAATACAGACCCTAAAGCAGTCTCCATGGTGCCTTCCTACAGGATTCTTCAATTTTTTTTTTCAAAATTTTAACTTTAAATAACATAACGTTTCCAACTCAAGCTGAATGACTTTAGAATCTTATTTCCCACATAATTTGTGGCTCCGCTGCACATTATTTATTGACTCTTAAGTATCACACACGTTAGGAAGGTTGAGCATCAAATCTATGTATATCTTCGCTAAAAACTGCCTCAACAGGTATCGCACTTTATTGGTTTCCATGTTGTTCAACAATATAGCTAAAATGGGGTTAAAGAGGTCCAATTAACATTTTGCTTTTCACACTTTGAGTAGTGGGCAGCTGGGGGTAGGGATGGCAGGATACACAGGGATGGGGATGGAGCTAGAACGGCTGATGGCCTATTATGTACTAATAATTTAATTTGTTATTCCATTTAAATTCTCACAACATGGTATGATAAGTATTGTTATTCCTATTTTATGTGGGAGGTTGTGGGAATTGGCCTATGAACACAGAGTGTCCGAATAGGTAAAATGACTCCAGAAAGGAGGAGAGGAACAATCCAAGAGGCACCAAAGAACATTCTTCCTACTCTGCCATGACAGTTCGCACAGTGTTTACATCCAATCTTGAATATTAACCAACCTTTCATTTCTGAGATGAATCACACGTGGTCATAATGTTAAATTCAATTTGCTAAAACTTCACAGGTGAGAATCCTAATTCAGTGAGGCCAAGTAAGTTGCCTGAGCTTACAGAGTCTGGAGGTTGAGGACGCTACAGTGGAATTAAGAACCTTCTGATTTTAAAGGCCTGCTTCTACCATTTCCTACTAACTCCCAAAGAAATACTCAAAGCTACCAAACTACAATGAAGCTGATTTTAGTAAAGGAGGCAATTGAATAAAAGGGGATTTGAAATTTATCCATAGATTTTCTTTACGAAAATAATTCACTGTTTAAACGATCAAACATCGAGACACGACTGGATTCAAACACTGAGGGAACAGTCATTCAAATGGTAGAATGGAAAGAATGCTTCTTTGGCACCTTCTGCATTGTTCCTTTTCTCCTTTCTGGAGTCCTTTTACCTATCCAGACATTGCTATGTTCACAGACCAATTCTCAGAATATCCTAAGTCCCCAGGTAGCACCAGACCATTTTCATTTCTTTTTGTTCTAATAACACCAACCTCGTCTGAGTCCCTATCACTCAGGTCTTTAAGTACAAAAGTAACCTTTTAACATAATATAAAAGCTGGCTCTTCAATAAGGTCAATAAAATTGATACAACTTTAGCCAGATTAAATAGGAAAAAGAGAGAGAGAGAGAGAGAGAGAGAGAGAGAGAGAGAGAGAGAGAAAAGCCAAATTAACAATCTTAGGAATGAAAGAGGTGGTATTACCTCAAATTCCACACAAAGCAAAAGGACGACAAAGAAATACCGCGACTAATCTTATATCAATGTATTTAACAACTTAAAATGAACAAATTCTGTGAAACTACCACATCTCAAGCAATACGTGAATATTTAATATTATATATTTATTAGACTTTAGGCTACTTGGTAAAGAAACTGAGTTTGCAGTTAAAAACCTTCTCACAAAGAAAACACTAGGGCCACATGGTTTTAACCAGTGATTCTACCAAACATTTAAGGAAGAAATCCTACCAATTCTACACAAATTCTTCTAGAAAATTAAAGAGGAAGAACTACTTTGCAGCTAATTCTATGAGGTCTGCATTACTCTGATACCAAAACAAGACAAGGACATGACAAAAAAAGAAAACTCAAGATCAACAGACACAGAAGTTCTTAAAATTTTAGCCAGTTAAATATAACAATATGTAAAAAGGATAATACAATATGATCCAGTGTGATTTATCTCAGGAATAAAAGGTCGGTTAATATTCAAAAGCAATCAGAGCAATTCATCATATTATCAGATTAACCAATAAACAATGTACAACTATCTCCATAGATGCACAAAAAGGATTTGATGAAATTCAGTATCTACTCCTAATGAAACTTTCAGTGTACTAAGGATAAAAGGGAGCTTCCTCAATCTAATAAGCTTGTAAGAAACGTGAGGACAACTGAAGCCTAACATCATACTTAATGGTGAGAGATCAAATGCTTTCCCTCTAGACTCAGAAAAAGCAAAAATGTCTACTGTCACCACTTCTATTCCATATTATACTGAAGGATCTACCTCTCTGCTGTAAGAAAATTAAATAAGTCACTGAGATTGAAAACAGAGAAGTAAAACCATCTTTATTTAGAGATGACATGGTTGTCTACATGAAAAAACTCATAAAATCTACAAAAAAACAGTTACTTAAAAGATGAGTTTGGCAAAACTCAAGGTACAAGACCAAAATACAAAAGTCAATTGTACTTCTCAGTCCTAGCAATGAACAACAACAACAAAAAACCTAAAAGTAATAAAAAAATACCATAATAGCATAAAAATATGAAATATTTAAGGATACATCAAATATGTGTAAGACCAATGCAAACATAACCGAAAGAAAGAAAGATTTATTTACTTATTTTTAATTTAATTTTATTTTAGAGGGAGAGAGAGAGCATGTACAAGTGGAGGAGAGGGACAGATGGAGAGAGAGAGAGACAGAGAGACAGAGAGAGAAAGAGAATCCCAAGCAGGCTCCATGTTCAATGCAGACCTCAATGCAGGGCTTGATCCCACAACCCTGGGATCATGACCCAAGCTGAAATCGAGATTTGGATTTTCAACTGACTGTGCCACAAGTGTGCCCCAAGAAAGACTTAAATAAATGGAATAAAATACTAAATACTGTTAGTAAGTTATCTCAAACTGATCTACAGATTCAGAACAATCCCATTCAAAATTCCAGTGTGATTTTTCTCTTCTTTTAAAGAAACTGACAACCTTGGGGTGCCGGGGTGGCTCAGTTGGTTAAGCACCTGACTTCTGATTTTAGCTCAGGTCATGTTCTCACAGTTTGTAACTTCAGCCCCTCACTGGGCTCTGGGCTGACAGCATGGAGCTTGCTTCAGATTCTCTGCTAGCACTCTCTTTCTCTCAAATTAAATAAATAAACCTAAAAAAAAGAAACTGACAACCTTATTTTAAAATACACATGGAAATGCAAAGAACTCAGAATTTAAAAAAAAAAACTGGAAAGGAATAAAAATTTGGAGAACTTATGCCACCTGATTTCAATACTTATTGCTATAATAGAAAAATTCTAAGTGTCATGATTAAGGCATGTCATAATCATGGCATCATGTTAGACAAATAGATTAATGGAATAGAATAGCAATTCAAGAAACAGACCTTACATATATGGCTGACTGATTTTTAAATAAAGTTCTAAAAGTAATCCAATTGAGAAAGTATTTTTTCAACAAATGGTGTTGGAACAATTGGATTTCCAAATGCAAAAAAAAAAAAATACACTTCAATTCACACCTCACATTTATATGCAAAAATTAACTCAAAATGGATCATCATATTAAATGTAAAATCTAAAATTATAAAACATCCAGAAGACAACCCAGGAGAAAACTTTGATGTCCTTGGGTTAGATAAAGATTGCTGAGATTGAATACCAAAAATATGATGTAGAAAATAAAAATAATGAGTAAGATGGATTTCACCAAAATTAAGAACCTTTGCTCCTCAAAAGGCATTATTAAAGATAAGGCGTAGACAAGGAGAAAATATTGTACATATTTGTCTAAAAATTAAAAAAACAACAACTAACCTTGACAAGTGTTGGTGAGGATGTGGAAAAACTGGAACTTTCACACAATGCAGGTGGGAATGTAAAATGGCACAAGTCCTTTTCAAAACTTTGGCAGTTTCTTAAAAAAAAATAACACACACCTATCATATGACCTGCTATTACACACCCAAGTATTTACCCAAGAGAATGAAAGCATCTGTCTATGCAAAGACTTGCGCACAGATGTTCACAGTAGCTTCATTTGTAATATTTGAAAACTACAAATGACCCAAATATACATCAACAAATGGATAGATAAATTGTGGTATATCCATACAATGGCATACTACTCAGCAATAAAGAAGAATAAACTAACTGAAACAAACAACCAGAGTTGATTATATATATATATGTATATGTATATATGTGTATATATATATATGTATATGTATATATGTGTATATATTCCATATATATATGGAATGAAAGAAGCCAGATAAAAAGGAATACATGCTGTATGTTTCCATTTTTATAAAATTATAGAAAATCCAAACTAATCTGTAGCAACAGAAAGTGTGTTAGTGGTGTCTGAGAACAGGGATGGGAATGGGGGTGGGGTGGTGAAGGGTGAACAGGAAAGATTGCAAGGAACGAGGAAATTTTTGGAATGATGGTTATGTTCATTATCTTGTCTGTGGCAAGAGTTTCACAAGTGTTTACATACTTAAAACTTACAAAATCATGTACTTTATCTGTACTTTTATTGTATATCCATTAACCTCAGTAAAGCTATTTAAAAAAATCTAACAAAAGAATGAGGGTTCAAATTTTGTGAGGTTAAAAAAAGCAATAGTTTTCAGTCATTTGGAACCGCTAGAAAAACACAAAAGTTAAGAGAGTAAAACTTATTTTCCACACAACTCACTACATACTGTGGAGGAAAAAAATTCTAAGTGATCTTAAGCCAGTAGTTCCTAAGTAAACCCCACCCCTAACAGAGGATCCTAATTCCACTCAAGAGATTATCCAAGGATCAATTAATATCCTATGATATTAATATATCATAGGGCTTTACTATACTTAAAGGAAACTTTAAAAATACAAGATAAATTATATATGTATATATATTCAAAGAAACATTGAATATCAGGAGGGAAACCACCGAGAATTAATATAAAAGTCTTATTCTAGTAAAGATATTGGATTTAAAGTGAAGAAAAATTATTTGGGACAATAATGCAAAAATATCAAGTTACTGTAAGGTAGAAAAAATTAGACTGACTACTGACTTTTCTCTAACAACACTCACCACTACACAACACGAAGACTAACGAGAGAGCAAGTTGATCATAATGGATTCACAGCATTGAGATACTATGTCTTCAAGGACAATTTTTACAGATGAAATTACTTTAGAAAGTTCTTGTTGTGTGAAACAACTTTTTAAAAAGTTGAAAGATAAAGGAACAACGCAGAAATAATGCAGAATCAAAGACAACAAGGGACATTTCCTGGCTGGAGTCAAGATGCCTGCAAATACTCTTGACATAAATAATGTATCTGACATGACATAAAGGAGCAACACATTTTTAAAAACTAATATGCTTTAAAAAAGCAAGTAATAAACTTGAAGGTGTATGTCCCCATGAAGGTTTGACGTCGGCAAACCAATTACCTTGGTGCTCTTATTGTTTCTGGAATGGGTTTTGCAACCATGTGAAGCACTACCAAAACCATAAATGAAACAACCAAGCAAACAACCATCTCATAAATTTAGTCTCTTGTCCTTCAAGATTGAAAACTTTGATCCATGAGACAGGATCTAATTAGTATTTGACTGATTCCCCAAATCAAATGTACTCTTCAAAGAACAAAGATCTGCCAGTAACACTGACATTACAGTGAAAGTTATGTGGACCTAAGTAGTTAGTAAAGAAGAGTAGCAAAAGGGTTGTTACCATGGACAGAAAGAGTGCAGTGGACTGCCATAAGGGAGACGACATTTATGCAGGTAAGTGTGACACATGTGTTCAGCTGTCAGTCACGCCGGTAGCATCTCTTTATATCCAGCCACACACCCCCCACGGCAATTGGTACCTACTCTACACGCTACCAATCTTTAGAATGGAGAATCCACACGCATTTGCATGAAGGATGTAACTTAGAAATGCAATGTAATTGTTTTAGTTGAGAAGGTATCACCAATCTTCAAACCAATGTTAAAGTATGTTTCCCAGTTTAGATCGGGTTTCAAGTGCACAACCACAGTCTCTCAAAATATCATAAAATGTTAGTAAGAAATGGCGATGATGTAGGTTGTAATTCATATCTCAAGGAAATAAGAACATGGTAACTATACAATAGTAACTTCTGGTCAATTATATGATGAACTGTTCATAAAATGTTAAGATATGATTCTTTTTTTAAAATTTTGTTTTGTTTTAATTTATTTTTGAGAGAGAGAGTGGGAGAGAGAGAGAGAGAGAGAAAGAGAGAGAGAGAGAGAGAGAGCGTACGAGTGACCACAACTCGGGGGAGGGGGCAGAGAAAGAGGGAGACAGAGGATCCTAAGCGGGCTCCGTGCTGACAGCAGCCAACCAACCTGGGGCTTGAACTCACAAACTTTGAGATCATGACCTGAGCTGAAGTTGGATGCTCAAACGACTGAGCCACCCAGGGGCCCCTGATTCTGTTTTTAAAAAAGACGTGCAGAGTTTTGCAAATAAAAAATTATTTTGATAGCTAAGCAAAATGATCAAACATCACAAATTCAGAGTTAACCAATTTGGAATTTGAGATAATGCAGTATGATAGTAGGCTGAAATTTATTTTTACTATGTATATTAAAAAAGGAAAATGCTACGTAAACATATGTGTCATTCATTCATTCATTCACTCATTCATTCACCATATTGATCCAAAAAGTATGCATCCAAACAAATGAACAGCAAATAGAATTTCAATGAATTATTCACAATTCTGAGAACTAACATGACCCTTTGGCCAGGTATGCTGGGTGCAGGTGACAAGTGAGGCTGTCAGCCTTATCCTCATAACATTTTGGTGGCAATTTTTTGTCCTTGAGGGCAAGATCACATGGTGCTCAATGTGATACAATGGACAACAGCCATCTAGTGACTTTGTGAACGTGGCTTTCCAGTCGTACCTCCTACCCAGTCTTCCTCACACCACTACCTTCATTATTCCTAACGTCACGGTCCCCTTTTCAACTCTCAGCCTTCACTTCACATGCTCCTGCCCCTACACCCATTCTTCTTTATGTAGCTTTCCCATGTCCCACCCAGGGTAAATTGTTCTCGCTTCCTCCTATGTTTCCCAAGAAATTTGTTTGCACCTCCACATTTGTACATTTACAGTGTACATTTAGAGTCCAACTCCTACGGGTCCATCAGATCGGAACCTCTTAAAAAGAGGTTTATTTAGTATTGCATTTTCCACAGTGCTATGAACATTCTTGGCACATAGTAGGGACTCAGTCAATATGTACTGAATTGTACAAGTGAATTCAACATCCTCACACACACACACACGGAACACGCTAAGTAGAGATCATACTAACAAGCTACTTTAGGAGGTCAATCTGAGTACTGATGCAGTACCTACTATTTGTCAGGCAGTCTGTTAGCTGTATTGTGTACATTATCTTAACCCTTACCATGATCCCTGTCTCTTAGATGAGGAAGCCAAGATTCAGAAAAGTAAATACATTACACAGAGGGAAAATGCTGAGCACTGCTTCAAATCCAGGGATTCCTAGTTAAAATGATGCTAATCCTATCCCTTCGCATCTTCCTTTAAACTTCTTTCCCTTCCACCCCCACCACCAAAGCTATTATACTCCACTATTCAGTTTGTTTTTCTAATTTTTCTCAACACTCTTGGCTATGTATACTGCTGTATTAATATTAAGGATAATCTAGGGATCTTACTGACTCTGATATTTTTACAATCAATTTCTAAGCAAATAATCCCAGTGATGCATTACTTACATATAGTTTGAAGATGAGGTGGGTGTACTTGGAATAAAATGTAATTATCCCTTGAAGCAGTTTGAAATTCATAAAAACTTCACACGGATAAAACCAGTACCTCAAAGGCCCAATGTATGTAATAACAGGATATCCCCCAAAACAAACTCCTGCAACCCTTTCACTGGGACGATCGCAAGTATTATAGATGCCTTTGAAATTTCCTGTTCTTGAAGAATACCTACCTTCTTTGCTTTAAGTACAGGTCTTCAAGACAAAGGAGACATAGTTAATGGATTATAATATTTCTACCTTTAAAATGTGAATTTCTTATGAGTAAAATAAACCACAAATGAAAGTACTTGTACCAAGCACATCGAACCTTTCTTCTTCTATTAGCATATCGGTCAGCAATCATATCTAGATCAATAGTGAAGATATCTGTTTAAAAGAGAGCCATGCTTTCTTTTGTCAGAAATTCATTACTTTTTATTAGGGTCATTGCTTGAAAACTTCAAAACACCATATGGACCTAATTGTGGTTTATTTTGGCAAAAAGGAAGACACTGTAGAACAATTGAGGCATTACATTCTACAATTCCATTACTTTCATCCCTCTCAGTTTTATTACTGTGTCATTAAAGGCAACTTGAGTGAGCGAAGAATTATAGTGTCATGTGTACAGGCTAGTAGATTAATAACAAAACACACTCAAGTTTAAAGGTATCTAACAGCTGTTTTCATTATTTTGTGTAAATACGCTTGAAGCATATCTATCTGATTAGTGGATAGAGCGCTCTTCCCTGTCACATGCCATGGGCACTGCTATGTTCAAGTAATCAAAGTGCTCAGAAAATGAGTTTACATTGTTCACTGCTGAAATACACAAATGTCAGAAAGTGACTGCGCATCAAAGCTTAGTCAAATCATCTGCTGCAAACAAACAGATTCCAATGCACATTTCAGTTTAAAACATTCCGCTGCAGCACAATGACTGAGTTGGACTTATCGCAGGCCAAAATGAAGTGTGTGCAGAGAATAATAAGTTTCTTTAGACAGAAAGAAATGACTTCAAGATTCATACAGATAATCATCTCTATAATTTCCAATAGAGTCAACATCTAAAGTAATATGGTATTTTTATCCTCAGAATATACATTGTCTTTTATACGCTTTTAAATGTGAACTAATAAGGGAGCATGCCATATATTCTTATTTTAGGACTTACACACATGTAAAATCCATACACGATTTAAGATTTCTAATGCAATGATTCCTAATCTCATGCTTAGAGGTTTTTCCTTCATTTTCTCTTATGCTGCTATGATCGGTCTACTAATACATTTCCTTTAAATTTCAATACCCAACTGCTTGCTACTTAAACATTTCAAAAATATTTATCCTCACCTATCAGCCCTTGTCCTTCTACAAATTGTCTTCACTTGACCTCTGGTCTTCTTGAACCACAGAAACACGTGACGCCCATTCCATTGTGGAGTTGACAGGTTCAACTATTAGGCTGCCTGCCCGCTCTGCTCAGTGGAGTCTCACTTCATCACCATGTCTCTGGTAAACTGTCTCTGTGGTTTCTTGTCCCCTGTGTCTGCCTAATTTTGATGCTCCAACCCAGACATTTGTTTTCAAATCTGTTCAAAATTCTTCCTGTCTTTTTGGGGGTGGCGGGCTGGGGAGAAAGAACAATCCCGATGCCATATCCATGTGCAACGCTTATAATAATAAGGGTGCTGAATATTCTCAACAGGGTGATGAGAGCAACTGCCTTCTTTTTGCAAAGCCTGGAGTTAAAAATGCCCCACCCCCATTGAAGCCCTCTGTCAAGAACCCCTGATTTTGACGTATCTGGCTTCCTCGAGAAATGCTTTTAAACCACTTTATGCCTGCCCCTCCAGTCACAGAAACACTTGTTTCAAATTTGTCTGTCTGCCTCTTCCAAGTTTCTCATCTTTTCCTTCCATTTCATCCACTTGGTCTTTGGGGATGTTTACACTGAAGCTCGTATTTCAAGACTCATCTAGTTTTCTCTCAAGCATCTCTAAGTCCTCCGTGCTATTTGAAGGTTTGCCTTGTCATCTGTATACTCTGTCTGTCTGCACCTCAGTTTCCTCCTGCCCCTCTGATGAGAGGCTGGAGCACTCATGAGAGTGGGGCTATAGTAGCACTAACACAAGCCAGACCTGGCTGCGGAGGTGTTATGTAAGCTTCTCCACGCTGAATTGACAATGAGTTTCTACACTGACCTTCAAGTTCCAAGTTTATGCTGAGGTGTTCCATAAGCAAGGCTCCCAACCAAAATGTCAAGATTTTCAGTTAAGGCTAAAAGCTAGATTTTCAAAAGGTTAGATAGTGATTATATAACCCACACCGAATATTTTCATGTCACCTCTCAAAGTGGTAAACCTCATTTGTTGATGTGTTGACAGAGCTCCACAATGCAAATCAAGTACATCCACGGACACTGATTCTCTCTGAATTCATCTAACTGTACGTTGCCAACTGTTCTAAAAGGTTCCTTTAAAACGAAGGAGTCAAAATGCAACACTGACTTTCTTGCTTTATTAATTTACTTCATAAGGTAAATAGCACTTAGGCTAAACAAGATAGCTAGATGCTAAGCACACATTACAACCCATTTCTCTCAGAAAAAGAGGTGCAAGCTGAGTGCTACCCCAAGTTTAGTGGTGGTGCTGCAGCTGCCACACTGATTTCCATTCCCGACGCTTTAAGTATCATCGTCTGCCCACTGATAATACTTATTGGAAATCAACAGTAAAGAAATGGGCAGGTGCTGCAGGGTGTTAAAAGGCATTAAAGACAGAGTCCCCATGTTTAAGAACCTTATAATCAAACGACTGAACATACCTAAGTCAACTGACAACAGACATACATGTACATGACATACGCACATGCAATTATGACTCTATACTTGATTTAAAAGCATCCCCTATAAGTCAGTCTGGGTTGGTGCTAAAGTAAGCAATGGAGGCACGGGCTAAATTAAAGGCAGTATCTTACCACAATGCACTGTATAAAATAAAGGACCCAGTTGTTTAATGCTAGTGACATTATTCAGAAAGGACTTTTGAGGAAGGATGATCCCAAGTCTTGTTTAATTAAGAAGCTAAGGTAGTAGATGGGAGGGAAGAAGAAAGAACGTTACTCTGCGCCCAAGTAGGAAGACGGCAGGAAAACAAGAGGGGTAACAGATGCAAAGGCTTACCATTGAGGAGAGAGCCACATGCTTTCTCTGTCCAGAGTAGCCCAGGAACTAAGGTAGGAGGGAAAGGCGAGCACTCAGCAAGGAAATGTCGGTTCACTTCTTTCCACTACTGATAATGCCCTGGACACCTGAGTAAACTTGGCAGGCTCCATTTCAATGCTTAAGTATATGCCTTGCCTTCTTTCCACATTATATGCTTCATTAAATCTTCCATATATCCTGTACCTTGATCTTCCCAACTCTTTTCCACATCAAAACTCAGCAAAATGGTCTAGCTCCTTATTTCCAGTTGGAATTTTCTCTCTGGTTGGGACTGTGATCACATCTTTGAAGCTGCATCTTATGATCCTTCAATAAAAATACAGACTCAACTCCCTTCAGGGAAACTGGTACCAGAAACATTTCTGCCTCACAGGATCCATCATCTTCCTGGGAGGAATGTTCTGCTCTCTTAAGAGCTCTGTAAACCAGAACGTGGTACATAAACGTAAGGCACGACTCTCGCTGCTGCTATTAATCACCTTTCCTTTCAGATTTGCTTATATCCAAAACAGCCTGCATCACTCTCAACATTGTAAGTGTGCAGAGAGCAAGCAGGGTGCTGTTTTAACATATTTGATGCAGCACCTGGCACACCACATGCAAAAACTTGTTGCTGATGATGCTAATGCTCACTGAAATTAAAGTCTATCTTCTCATGATCACGTAATAACTGGCGATCACCTGGAAATGGGAGTGTATTAAGCACTATAGAACAGAGCTGGTATGTTTGGCCCAAGTTCTGCTCTCAGGGAAACCAGAGAGCAGCAGCTCAGGGCTCCCCTCAGAATACACGTGTTTCCAAGCATTGGAATAACCTTTCTTTCGTTCTCAAGAATATTCACAGTTACACTGGCCAGATTATTCAAATGACTCACCAGTTTTTCTGCTTGTGCATGCCACTCAAATAAGGAAGATTAAATACAGCCCTGTTCTCAGGAAGATTCTAAGTAACACTAGACTAAGCATAGAAAAATGATGTCATCTTGATTCTTCTAGGCCATACACATCACAAAATCATTTTATCTTTTATTAAAGTCATATCTGAATTGAATTGGGGCCACAATAACGATAGGGACTCAAATTTTCTTCCTCAGAATGTCCCTGAAATTCTTCTTCCTCTAAAATGCCCAATGCTATCAGAAAATATTCAATGCTATCAGTATATTCTGAACCTATGCTTGAAGACATTATTTGACTGATGTCTGCAAGCATCTTGTCGTGACTTAAATTATATAGATACACGCTTCTAGAATTAATTAGATGTGAACTTAGAAATTAACCTCTCCAACATCCAACCCACTTGAGGATCCCTTGGAAAGACGTGGCTATAATATTCTACCTGCTGATTGTTGAATTCATTTTCACAGAGTTTCTTTTCTATGAAAGAATAGAAAGAATAGTTGCAACAGGGGAGCTCAGGACAATTTTCAAGGTTTTGCAGAGGAGATGGCAAGTCAGATAAAATGTGACATCTCCCTTACCTCTATCATGAGCCCTTTGGCCCTTAGCCACCTCTGACATCAATTTTTACAATGCGATCAGTAAAATCGGACTTATTTCTTCTAAACATACCACACACACACACACAGCGGCATACATCCTACTTCATTGTTGAATGAATCTATTTATTAGAAAGATGTCTTGCTAAAATTGGTATCTTTACCCTATGCTTCTCATGTTCTCATCTCTGCTCAGGAACAACACAATACAAATATACCAATATTTGCACAAAACAATCTTTCAAACTGCAAGTCGCAACGATTCTATAATGTGAATACAGGTATGCTGCCTCCCCATAGAATTCTCATCCAGGTCAAAATATTTCAAGACTTCCCAAGTGTTTTTAGAAGTCTGTTCTATCTACCTACCTACCTACCTACCTACCTACCTATCATCTCTCTCTCTTTTGGAATGCAAGAATTAACAGTTACTCTTTCAAATATCTTTCCTATACATTTCAGAGTACTATTTTGGTCTGTCAAGGAAATTTCATCCTTCTCACTCATTATTCTTTAAATTATCCCTTGTTCTGTGTCATCCAAAATTCTAGGACACTTGCTTCTGGTGTTTGTGACATTCCAGCAAAGTAAAGGAGAAACGAAACACCTCTTGAGCACCTACTACATACAACAAAACATGGTGGGCACTGGACCCTTAGTGTTTCCCAGAATTTAATCTTCATAAAGTTCCTGTTGATTACCTGATTTATAGATGAAGAAATAGAGACTTAAACAGCTTAAGTGACTTGCTCAAGAATCTGATGAATGACAGAGCCTGGACTTTAAAGTTTGTCTGAAACCAGATCTTTGCTTCTTCCATAACAACCCAGGGTGTCCCTTTAAGACTAATGGGATCCTGAGAAACTTAACAGAAGACCATGGGGGAGGGGAAGGAAAAAAAAAAGTTAGAGAAGGAGGGAGCCAAACCATAAGAGACTCTTATAAACTGAGAATAAACTGACAGTTGATGGGGGGGGTGGGAAGGAGGGGAAAGTGGGTGATGGGCATTGAGGAGGGCACCTGTTGGGATGAGCACTGGGTGTTGTATGGAAACCAATTTGACAATGAATTTCATTTAAAAATTTTAAAAACAAAAAAAATTAAAAAAATTAAAGTTTATATACATAATAAAAAGAAATAAATAAACTTAAAAGACTAACGGGAATTCACAAGTACTTATCCGTTCAAGAAAAATGGGTAGCTAATACAAACTTATCTAACCATCTTAACTGTAAGGCTATCATGAATGAGAGGGTGTGTGAAAGGCCTTGCTGATGTCACCTAATGCTTTCTGTATGTTACATATAGAGTATATATGCATGTGTATATGCTGAGGCCTATAGGTATACCGGGTATTTTACATTAAAAAACAGGTTTTATTTAATCCTCATAACCCAAATCATAACTGTATGATTTTTGACATTTTGTAGCCGCAAACACTGAGGTTCGTGGAATTCAGTGACGATTCTAAAGTCAAACAGCTTGTAAGGGATACAGCCCTACCCTATCCACTAACCCAGCAGCCTTCTTTCAACAGACAGTGAGGCTGGTATCACATGACATGTGCACTATCCAACATGTTAGTTTCAAGCAGTAGCACATTCATTTTAAAGATTGCATGAATTATTTGCTTAGGAACACATTTCAAAATGTGATCAGTTATTTTTCTCTTCTTTTCCTTGTCACTGTCATCTGCACATTTATAAGAAAAGAACTGTATTCATATTATACTCTTCAGCAAACAATGTATTACTTATAGCATTTCTTTTGAAAGAGAAAATTAAGTAGTGGAATCCTTTCAAAAATAATATTCATCAGGAAAATAAATATATAGGACAGACAAAAGCACAGCTTACTTGGTTAAAGATGTGGGGGGACCAGAGCCTTGCTTTTTCTCTCCATGTACATTCCTTCCTCTTCCCAAAGCCCCTACCCCACCAAACTTTCACTGTCACCTGGGAAAACTCTCAGAGTTTTAACGGTTCTTGGGAACAAAATGTGAAAACCAATGGCTACAGGGGAATATTCTGGATGATGATGATGATGATGGGGAGGAGGAGGAGGAAGAGGAGAAGGGGGAGGAGGAGGATAATGAAAACGGCTAACATTTACTGAGTGCTTACCATGAGGCTAATGTAGAAACCCCTTACTAACATTTTCTGATAGGTCCACCATTGGCCAAAACAGGTTAACACAGGCTCGTTTATTAGATAACGAGGTGTTAGTGAAGGTGTTAGTAGATGGGTGACCTCAGGATACAATGCAATATAAATACAGTAGCAGAGGGGCCTCTAGAGCCCAAGAGGGAGCACCACAGTATGAGCCTGACTCTGTCAAAGGGCAGCAAGGACCCATTCATCTATTCACGAGCTCAGGAAACAAATAATTCTTGAGTGCCTTCTAGGTGCCTGGGGGTAGAGGGCTGCCTCACATGGAACCAACATTCTAATAGGACATGCAATGTCTTGGATGAACATCACAGACAAACTATTTGTTTAACAGTCTTGAGAAAGCTACTACAGTGAAAACAAATTAGTGAGGGCTATGGTAAATTTTCCAAGTTCCCTCTTAGTCGTAAGGACACGTTAGAAGCAAGTGATGTTTGTAGCTACCGAGGGAGGGGAGAACCCGGGAAGCTGATTCTCAATGAGTAGAAAGAATTTAGAAACAGACAACCTGAAGGAAAATGACAAAAACATATCTTTTTGTCACTGTCAAAACCTACACTACAAATGCTCAATTAAGTTTTATTAAAACTACAGGGGCGCCTAGGTGACTCAGTTGGTTGAGCGTCTGACTTCGGCTCAGGTCACAATCTCACGGTCTGTGAGTTTGAGCCCCGCATTAGGCTCTGTGATGATAGCTCAGAGCCTGGAGCCTGCTTCGGATTCTGTGTCTCCCTCTCTCTGCTCCTCCCTGCTCATGCTTGTGCCCTCTCTCTCTCTCTCTCTCTCAAAAATAAACATTAAAAAAAATTTTTTTACGTTTATTAAAACTACAAAATGGGACTGTCCCAAAATCCACGGACTTGTTCTTCTCCATTAATTTTCCTACTAAGGAAGAGTTATTTTTCTGCATAACGGAAGAGAAAAATTAGACAAAGAGAAACATTTGTATTTGTGCAAATATATAATAAAACATTACGTATGAAACATCATGTAGCACTTTTAAACTTTTTCCAATTTATTTCTGCTCAAAACTATTCTGTAGGACAGCAGGACTGGTATCATTCCCATCTTATTTAGATGAGGTAGGGACACTTGTCTGTGGTCTTCCTCTGGCACCTGGTTTTAAGTCTGATTCTCATGTTAGGGCCTTTCCAATGCACCCAAATTCTTGAGAAGGGAACAAGGTTGCTTGCATTCCCAGGGGCACTATTTCCTACATTAAGAAAATTCCCTAAAATTCCTACTCATATTTTGGCTCTAGAAGTATAGGAAAGTGCTAAAAAACAAAAAAATCAGCCAAGGGAAGTTTCTCCACCCCATTCTGCTGATGTGCCAAATGGATTCTGGGCATGAATTTGAACCTCTCTGGCCTGGCTCATCTCCATTATGGTACTAAGAGTCTGTCAGACCCAGAACCACAGACAGCTCAGATGAACAGCATCTAGGGAGTGAAGAAGGGTCAAAAAGGAAGTTGCAACTTCCACACCTAAAGCATGCCCATGAGCAGTCCTGGCTACAACCATCTCACCATATTCATTTTTCCCCCTCACCCTCTTTCGCCAGGCTTGTACCTCTGGGACCCATCCATCCCAAAGCCTTTTCCGTGGATCTCAGACCCTAATTTATTTCCAGATAGGACTGTAGCAGTAATCAGTCCCTTAAACAGAGGCCAGGTATGATAGCATTAATGTCCACATCTGGTTCTTTTCAGTCTCCTTTCCCAGGACTGACTCTGCTTCTGGCATGACTTACAGGAACTTGGCTGGACCCACCTGTTCTGAGCACTGACACTGGAAAACCTTACAATGGCACCTGACCAGCCTCAGACAGAGTCCCTCACCAAACATGAGTTCCCTGTGTCCCCCAAACCTGGTGATTCACACTGGTGGACATTCTCTGGCATTTACTGTCATTGGCTTCCCCCACCCCGCCACACACAGCCTGCCTCTCTCTGTCTGTTTGTCCCTCTCTCTGTCTCTCTTTCCCTCCCTCCTTCCCCTGAGAGTTCCCAGCATGTCACACAGCTGGATCACGACTGTTAGCACACTGGACAGAGGGATTACTCCTATCTAATCTTTATTAACTCTGCTGAAAATCCCAAAGAAACAATTCAGATGCTCAGAACATTTAAAAATAATGAAATATTTTCAGAATGATAACTATCAATACGCAAAACAGCCATGAAGCATATTTTCCAAGTTATTCAAATGATCATCAAAAAGTAAACTATTTTTACTCCAGCTGTAAATAGACTTTCAATATTAAATAGATCTATGTATCAAAAGCTTATTATTTGTCAATTATGTTTAAATTAGGAATAACTCAATTGGCTCCTCATCCCAAGAAAGTATTACACGGGTATAGTCTTTTACTAGATTAAAACCCCCAGGATTGTTGCATAGGGCTTTCCAATTCAGAATAATTAGGCAATTCAACAAATGAAGCCAATATCTGGAATCTCTATTTTGAGACACAATATCTAGAATCTCTATTTTGAGTACCAAAACCTCTTACATAGAATATTTTTGGAGGAAATTACATAGGTAAACTTTTCCCTATTCCTCCCGCTGTGTGCAACTAAAATGACTGAGCATTTGGTATATAAGAAGATTCTGAGAGATAGAAGAAGACAAAGTGGGAACTTGGAATCAAAGGAATAATATAGTGCTTAAATTCCTGGGTTTTCTTTCTTTCTTTCTTTCTTTCTTTCTTTCTTTCTTTCTTTCTTTCTTTCTTTCTTTTCTTTTCTTTTTCTTTTTCTTTCTTTTTGTTTTTTTTTGACCGATATATCCCAGACTGGAGAAGTCAGCAATGCGGAAATGCCAATGCGCATAGATGAACCACAGCTCCCAAAGAGGTCTATTTTCTCTAGCGAAAAGAAAAAGAAGCAGCCTAGTAAGATAAAACTTTTAGGCAATAACCATTTTCCTCAGTAAATACCATAGTAAAAAACTACGGTTTCAATCCTGTCAGCAAAGACCTAGTCAAGGAGTTAGGGTTTCACCTTGATTGGGGTGTAATAAGGTGTCACTTCTCCCTCCCCCATCCCAATGTCAGAGAGGGCACAGATTGGGAGCTGAAACTTTGATCCCAGGCTTCTGGGGTGTGTCAGATAGAAGCCAGTGGAAAGTCATGACTTTCACAACAGCTCAGTGGTAATAAGCCACCAAGGAGACCTACACCCACCTCCCACCCCAGTGCACAAAGGCTGAGTGAAGATTTTGGATTTCCACTGTCCCCTTTGCAGTAATGACGTGGCATCTCTATCATCTACTGGAGCAGTGTCAGACTATCCTGCAAAAACACAAAACTTAAATAAGACCTGGAGTCAAACTGTAAGACCCACATGCCCAGATTTCAACCGAAGATCTCTCTCATCCCAAGAACCAAGAAGTCTCAAACTGAATGAGAAAGGATAATCAACAGATCCCATCTGGGATGAGAGAGATGTAAAGCAACCAACCTAAAAATGATTCAACCATCACCTATAAACACATTTGGAAGAAGTGAAACAGAGTTTCAGCAAGAAGGAAAAAAAAAAGCCAAATAACAAAGGACATTAATCAAAATTTTAGAACTAAAACCAGACTATATCCAATGAATGAGTTCAACTGCAGGATGGGGGGGGGATCGCTACCCCCCAAAAAAAGAATAGTGAATTTGAAGAGAGAACAGTAGAAATTCGCCTATCTAAACAACGGAGAGAAAATAGAGTGGGAGAAAAAAAATGAGTGTGGGACTATAATAAAAGTTCTAACATTTGTGTCACTGTAGTCCCAGAAAACGAGAAGAGGGTGAGACTGAAAAAACAAATTCCTTTGAATAGGTGAATAATGGCTGAAACTTTCCCACACTTGACCAAAAAAACTTAAACCTACAGATTCAAGAAGCTGGGAAAATCCTAAAAAAGATAACTCCCCAAAATTCCATGCCAAGACACATCACAGCTAAACTTCCAAAAACTAAAGACAAAGGAACGAATTTTAAAGAGCCAGAAAGAAATGACGCATTAACTAACTATAGAAGAGGGAGGGGGAAGCGATTTTACTAACAGCAGTTTTCTCATCAAAGTTTGTCTTTTTCATTATCTTAATAATTTCTGAATCACCCCTTCATGTACTTCATTCAAAATTTCATCTACCTTACTTTCTCGTGTATAAAAAACTAAGCAGAGAGAAAACCACACATTCCTAATAACTTATTGATCTCACCTATGTTTTAAATCAAGAGTCGTCAGTGCAGAGGAGTGTTTTCGAAGATGGGAGCTTCTAAAGTGTTAATGCTCTTCTCTGCCTGGGAGTGGTTTCAGGCTTGGTGCCATAGGATTTGCCCTTTGTGGCTTCTCACATCCCAGACTTGGAAAATATGAGCCACAATACAGAGAAAGGTAAGAAGCCCAGCAGAGCCCCTTAGTGATAAATGAGTTTACATCATCTGTCATTAGAACTTCCTGCCAACTGGGTCATTCCCTATTAAATTACCACTTGTCAATGTTTAAAATACTGATTGATAAATGACTGTGCCAAAACTGATAACACAACAGCTTTTATTTTCTAATAATCTTAGTTACCACAGCCTGCTTGTCAAGGCACAGATAGCTTTTTTTTTTTTTTTAAGTACTTTACCAAAAGACAATTTAATACAATGCTAACAGGTATAATGCCTGGCCCCTTACATGTTACATACTGGTTCCACTTGCCAAAATAAACCTACTGGCGATTTACTGATATGAGGAGCTCCAAGTTTCACATTTCATCAAATGCTAGTAATCTGTTTTATCAATATAAACTGCATTTTAATGAAAAAATTCTTTTCTTCAGTATACTTCACTTTCAATGCCCTTGAGTATAATAATTCGTTCATGCTGTAGAACAAGAATGTTTTACAAGACCTTAACTCTCAGGAGAAATTCTCTGTAAATACAAAATGCTAGTTTTATGGGAATGTGTTGTATGCACATGAGTGGTGCCCAACACTACAAAAACAAAAACAAAAACAAAAACAAAAACAAAAACAAAAACAAAAACAAAAACAGGTTGCATTTAGATTTCAGCTTAAATATCCTTCTGAGATATTGACTAAGTAACTTATTACTAGAACAAAGCTTAGTTGAGCAACTAGGTGATAGATAAATGAAATAGGATTCATATCCCTGAGGCCTCAATGCAAAATACATCGAAACATAGTGCAGACATATGTTAAGGCAGAACCAATCACTGGAACTCAAAGCAGTTTTACCGATCTGAAAATTTTCTATCATGCTTGCTTCCTTCTTAGTGATTCAAAGTGAAAATGCTTTGGTGAAATTTAAGCAAGATTCTGTACAAACTTGCACATACATTTATACGGCAGTTGGCCAATTTTAACTGTCTGTAACACTGTCCAGGACCTCTTTCCCACCAAGGTTACTTCCCCAAAAGTTAACCCTGGCACCACTTTGCTTCTCCTTCTTCCGTTCTTCCTACTGAGCACAGGCAGAGGCCACTGTGTCTATTGGAAGCGAGTGACGATACACCAGGCCATCCGTCTCTGTGGTGTTCTGTGGTTTCACACCCCTAACTACATTTTGGTTACCTACCATTGTTCTTCTCACCAACTTTTGTCCACTCCAATCAAAACGCCCAGCAGCTATGTCACTGGAAGAAATGAGGAAAACCACAGAAAACACAGTGCTAACAATTTCTTACCTGTACCATTTCTTTCTGTGACACTTTTATGTCTTATTTGTTTTTTCTATCATACACTGGTCATAATTGAGAGACCATCATGTCTTTCTCTGGGATTTGTGTGCTGCTAGACCGCATAGTCAAAATTGAGCAAAAGTGTAATAATAAATACAAGCACAGGGTATTCAGAGAGGACTTTCACTGGAGATAGCAGGGCAAACTGTTCAGGACAGGACTAGAGAACCCAGCAACTGCAGAAACTCATGGGCAGGGAAATGTAAAGTATTAGCCTGCAAATCTGTTCATTACAGGTGCTACCGCCAAGCAGCAGAGAGCAGAAATCTGAGAAATTGTCCAGGGACACTGTGTAAAAAGGTGCACAAGTAGCACTCTGAATGAGTAAAATATATCCATGCAAAACACGTTCCACAGCGTCAGCAATTTCTGCCAGGTGTTTTGTCTTCCTGGAAATATTTTTTTCAAAAAACAGTAAATCCCATAGTTACATATGTATGCACTAGTCAAACTTAATCTAGCAAGTGATGCAAACTTTGAGTTACCAAAGTAAAATTCCCATATGAAATTTTTACATCTATAAATGTGATTGTGTGTGTGTGTGCACGCGTGTGTTATACATATGTACATAATTAGTGATAATCTAGAAAACATGAACAAACCAACTGGGGAGAAAACAAAAAAATTTTTGATACCATGTCCTTTTATTAAGAGAAGTAGTGTTGGGGCGCCTGGGTGGCTCAGTCGGTTAGGTGTCCGACTTCAGCTCAGGTCATGATCTCATGGTTTGTGAGTTCAAGCCCCACGTCAGGCTCTGTGCTGACAGCTCAGAGCCTGGGGCCTGCTTCGGATTCTGTGTCTCCCTCTCACTCTCTCCCCCTCCCCCCGCTAATGCTCTATCTCTTTCTCAAAAATAAACGTTAAAAAAATTTAAAAAAAGAGAGAAGTAGTGTCATAAAATATAACTGTCCAGATTTTTTCAGATGTACAGTGTTACAATTCGACATCTGCATATACAATAAAGTGATCACCCCCAAATCTAATCCCCATTCATCACCTGCAAGTGACCCCTTTCACCCCTTTCTCCCACCCCCTAATCTCCTTTCCATCTGGTAACCATCAATCTATTCTCGTTTTTGTTTGTCCATTTGTTTTATTCTGTTTTGTTTGTTTTAGATTCCACATATGAGTGAAATCATATGGTATTTATCTTTCTCCTTCTGACTGAATTCACTTAAGCATAATGCCCTCAAGGTCCAGCCATGTTGTTGCAAATAAATTTTTAATCACCCCAAAACCACCATTCAGATATAGCCATAGGTAACATTTTGGTGTATAACCTTCTAAACATGTTTATCCATTTGTATAAAGATATGTACTCTGTACACTTATTAAAACGTGGGGCATATACATGAGGCAAGAGACTATGAATACAGAACTTTCATACATAATGCCTTCAAGGACCAGTGGATTGTCATGTTCTGTCTCTCAGAAATGGGCTCAACTGAGCTAAAATTGAAGTATTTCTACTGGTCCATCCACCTCTGCCCCCAAAAGGAGGGGGTACAGAGGAATATAAACATGATATTCTCTCAGGTAACCTGGCTCTGATTCTTTTTGCCACCATCATAATACCACTCTCCATTGTACCGCCTGACGATTTATAAATTCCTTTCAGATAAATTACAATCCCATAAGGCTAGTGGGGAAAACATTATTGTTTCCATTTTGCAGGTAAGAAAATTAAACTCAAGGCCCGGTAGCTGAGAGCAGAGAGTCAGAACAAGAGCGCAGACCTTTTAAGAAATGCAGTGCTGCTTTCAAAGTCCATTCCCAAATGTCCTATGCTCTCAAGGGTCCTGTTTTTTGTGTGTCAATCTAGAAACTATCAGCACACACGAGAATAGTTTTCAGTCTCTTCTGTGAAGCGGCAAGTGGATATCAAAAAGTGGATAAAGTCTGGTGAGCATTGGCCTCTCTCTGTTTTAAAGGAGTTCTCACACTGGGAGCACCTTCCATTCAACCTGACGCTCATTCATAAAGGACGTTCCTTCCTTTTATACCTTCAGTCAGCCATACGTCCACCTATCCTGACTCCCAGCTCACGTTATTCACTCCACCTGCACTGCCTCCACACTGATATGAGATGGCATTTTCCCCTCCTATTTAATCGGCCAGCACCTGATGCATATAGATCTACCCTGTCCCCCTTCCAAATTCAACCTCACAGAAGCACCAAGTGAAATCATCAGTGCTTTCTTTTCCCTCTTCCACGTCCTGAGTCTTTCAACTCTAGCCACTCTACCTCTCTTCAACTTGTCCCCATTTTCTTATCCTTTAATTTCCATAACTCAGTCCATGCATCTATTCTGAAAAAGATGCGAGATACGAAAACTTTCAGTCTCTGAAATTAACACAGTGATAAATAATTTTTAAGCACATGAGACTTCTAAGAACAAAGAAATAATCAATTAAACTACTAGAGTCCAAACTCCTTAAATTTTGAATGATAAATATTCTAATTTTATTCTGCTCGTGTCTTGTTTCCATTATGATAAATAACTGACTTTTTTTTTTAAAGTTTATTTACTTCTTTTGAGAAAAAGTGAGAGTGCATGAGTAGGGGAGAGGGAGAGAGAGAATCCCAAGCAGACTCTGGGGACTGCTCCCCGATGTGGGGCTACATCTCCCAACTGTGAGATCATGACCTCAGCCAAAATCAAGAGTCTGATACTTAACTAACTGACTGCGCCACCCAGGCACGCCCTGACTTGGGCTTTTCAATAGGTCAGTGTGAAGTTAGTGTCTATTTGACAGGTAGATAAGGGTATGTTTGCTGTATAAAAAGTTAGTGAGTTTTGAAATGTCAATTTTCTACACGTATATATCAAGTGCTAGTACATACATAATTTAAAGTATCTTAAAGTGCTCAAGATTGATCTAAGACCTATGTACACTAATATTTCACAAACAACATTTGTCTCCTAACAATCTGGTATGTTATATGACTTGAAATGTGTTACTGTCCTTCAACATTCATATCAGCTGCAAGTGTTTTCAACTATTATTTTATTTTCTCATTTGTCTTCAACTGTGTAGTGTGCTGCAAAAATGCCATGACATCTGAAAACTGTTACAGTAAGCAACCACTATATCAATCAGTTCTCTTATGAGTTCCATTTTACAATTCAACTATACAAACTGTTGAATGCAAAGATTTATCTATGTTCAAGAAAACTAAGTATCTCTCTGGTTATTACCAAGATAAAGAACTGGAAATATTTTTAAAACACAGGATATGTCTTACAGTCTTTCTGGCTACATACAAACATTCATAAAAATACGAACATCAATTTTTTAAGTTTGGCAAAACAATGCAGTATGAGGTCACATCTGCATTAGCCATAAAAAAATGTGAATCATGAAAACTCCTGGAGAGCAAGGACATAATTTTGGATCCATAGAACCTACGAGAACCAGGCACACAGTAGGTCCAAGTACATACTTTGTAGATTAATTCTTGGAATTATTATGCACTAGACAAGCATCTAAATGTTCAAATATAGAGCTGGTAAAGTCTGGGCAAAAGAAGTGGGTGAATAGTAATAACTATCTCTTCAGGAAGTGACATTGGTAGGATTCATTAGCAGAACTCATTATTTACCTAATTGGGACAAGGAATTATGAGGAAGAGGTATTGAAAAGGCAGCAAGGAATTCCGAATACGTGAGTTTTGATTCTAACTTTGTTCTAATCATGTTCATCTTTACGCCAGATCCCAAAATAGTAGCACGTCAAGCCTTGACTGTGAGTGCCCTTGCCTTTCTGAAAAGCCAAGCTCCACCGTGGCTCAGAGCATTTCCTTGGATGGCAACTCCCTCTTGCTCCTTATTAGACAGGCAGAGCAACCCCTGTCTCCTCTAAGACACAGCCCCGATATCACCTTCTTTGCAATCCCTGTCCTAACTCTGGTTCTGTCTGGACCTCACATGGATTGTACGCGTTTCATGATATAATGACCAGGGAAGCAACACAGCAGAGTGGTGAAACATGAAGGTCCTCAAAAGCTAGGGCCTGGGCTGGGGGCCAGCCTCACTGCCTATCAGACCTCTGACACGTTACCTAGAGCTTTTATGCTTTGGTGTCCCCATCTGTCAAAGAAACAAGAGTAACTGCTTCATAGGCTTGCTTTAAGGAACAAAAGAAATCATGAAGGTAAAATTCAGACTATTTAAATATAAGTGCTCTTGTTAATTCTCTCCTGTTTTTCCCCCTTTACTAAACCCTTAGCCTCTAGAATATAAGCACTCTATATCTGTTTCCTCATATAACAACAACAAAACACTTCATAATGCCTTTCCTAGAGACTATAAAGTGTTATTTAAAATATAAAATCAATTCACAAATCGAATGGCATTGAGTGGTTTTAAATGCTTCACCATGAAAACCGACAAAGTTACTGTTACTGTATGTCAGAAGGATATTAGGTAGCAGATGGTTAAGGGTTGGAAAGTCATACGATAATAAATCTCTGAAAATCCTAGGAAAGAATGCAAAAGGAAAAAAGGCGACACTCGGGGTATACAATAAAGATCTGCTGGGAGTGCAATTCCGATCACTCTAGTATCAGATGACCAAAAGTTGTGAAAAACAGCTTAAGAAAAGTTCAGTTTCGTTACCTTTTCACCTTCTTTTGCCTGTCACCTTTTCTACCTTTTGGCACACCCAACCCACGGAGCTTTCTTACTACCATCATGCTTCCCTCCAGATACGTATTTGGAGCCTGCGGTGTCTCACACGAGTCCAGCTGCCTCGGTGGCCGCTATCACCTCTCACCTAAAACTCTTCCACCTTCTGACTTCCTGGGAAAGAGCACAAGATTTTGGGGCTGCAAGATCTAAGTCGTAGCTTTACATCTTGGAGTTAATTATATCTAAAACAGAACTAAAGTTAGCTAGGAAATCTCTAATCTCCATCCTGGTTTAAAAGAAAACAACAACAACAAAAAATCAATGAGTACCTTGCAATAAGGCATCGAGAAAGAAATCACATTAACCAAAGTCACAATAAACTATAAATAAAAACTAGTACTATGGACATCTGCTTTTAAGTAGAATCTTTATGGATGCACAAAGCTCTGATGGAAGCTTCTCAAAAAACATGCACAAGTGCACACTCCCACAAAACTTTATATATATTATCGGCAAGCTCCAACTTCAAACAGGGATCCTAGTAAGAACTACTTCTCTAGTAGGTGGCACAACATCAGGAAATATTAGAGAGATGGTCAGAGGAAAGTTAGAATCTTCTCAGCTACCTCTTAAATCATACAATTCCAAGAGCTGCCTAAGCCACAGAAACATACAATCGGCTCTGCCATTTACTGGTTATTATACTGTTTCATCAGGATTACAGTCAAGGTCTTTGTTATGTCTAACCAATTTGCTTTTTCTACATTTTCCTATCCTACTTCACCCTCTTTCAAAGGGTCAGTAACTGGGTCAGCATCTCAGTAATAATGATAGTTCCCATACTTAAATATAACCCTCTAAGGCCATATTTTCTTTCATTTCAATCATTAGTCTTAGAACAGCCAAGACTCAGTGTTCGCTGTCTCTACCCTCTGGTCAAAGATACCAGTATTGCAATGGGAACACAAAGTAGGCAGAAGGAAGGCATTGTGAAAGGAACACTATTAAATAGCTGCAAAAGAATTTCTCCTGGAATACAGACTCAGCTTTATAGGACCTAAGACCATTTTAACAAAAGACATTTATTGCTAAATGTCTATGAAACCCTGTAAGGGAATATTTGCAGAGCTGTGCCAGCATTATAATTTCATGATAAATGGTCTAAGCCCTAAAAGTTATCCTTCTCATCTACCTTGGGGTGTTTTAAAGCACCCGTGGCAAAGTGTCTTTCCATGGTTGTCTAAGGCCCTTATGATACTCTTTCCACCCTTCATAATCTCCAGAAGAAGAAGAAGAGGAGGAGGAAGAGGGGGAGGAGGAGAAAGAGCAAGGTAGAGAGGAGCAGGGGGTGGGGTGGGGGGGAAGGGGTGGCAAAGTTATTCAGTATTCCCAATTAAATTTATGGAGAAAGCCCACCAGGTAAAAAAAATAACACAGCACTTGGGGAAAATTACTCCCTAAAAAGATGTTTATACAATGTTGTGTAATAAATGGGTTTGTAAAAATAGAGATGATTCTTTTTAAATTATAATAGCAGCGAAAATAATAGAGGAACCAAAGAGTCTAGGATGAAAATTAATGGCGCTATTGTTTAAAATAAGAGAATAGGAATATATTCCATGTTAACCAGGTTTCTTTAAGCTCCTAATTCCATTTAGCTTGGAAAGACAAAGAGAAAGAGAAGATAAAGCTACACATTTAAAACTGACAAAGGGCAGTACTTCTATGCAATTTATAATTAATCTATGGGACCATGTGTCAGTAGAATTTATTGAGAAAAATAGTTTAGTGCTATTTTATAAGGGTAAGACATTAGAAGAAAAAGTATTGCAATTGAAGTTACACTAGCTAAGAAAATATTATAAGAGCTATTAATCATCAAGATTCAGGTCATAAGTTGGCTAGCAGCTGAAGTCAAGAAAAAAAAAAACTGCACAAGTGGCCAGGTGAAATGTGGGTGTTTTATATCTTTCTCTAGGTGTTTTACTTAAGTTACTGCTAAAATAGAGAGTACTCAATGAAATTCTATTTCAGACTATATTTTATTTATTATTGTGATCTATGTGGTCACCCCTAAAATTTCAATAATCATCCTGCCACCACCTTCCTCTGTATTAGGAGAATGGACATTTCCTTTCATCTCCTCCATGCAGTTTCCCCCGTGTGTACAAGATGTAAAGGCTTTACTAAATACTCATGTATTTTGTCAGTAGTTTTCAACCTGAGAAGTTTCAAAATGTCGTGATGTCTAGGTTCTGTCCACAGAAATTCAGACCGGGATGGGGTGCTGCCTGAGCATAGGGATTTTTTTTTAAGTTTATTTATTTGAGAGAGAGAGAGAGAGAGAGACAGACAGACAGACAGACAGTCAGTGTGGGTGGGGGAGGGGCAGAGAGGGAGGGAGAGAGAGAATCCCAAGCAGGCTCCACACCATCAGCACGGGGCTCGAACTCATGAAACAATGAGACTGTGACCTGAGGCAAAACCAAGAGCCGGATGCTTAACTGACTGAGCCACCCAGGCACCCCAATGAGCATAAAGATTTTGAAATGTTTCACAGGGTTCTAATATGCAGCCAGAGTTGAAAACCACTATATTTGAAGGGTCAGTGCAAAAGGCAGTAAGACCACCTCAAAATATGCAAAATGATGTTACACAAACACACACACACACGCACGCGTGCACACACACACACGTGTGTGTGTGTGTGCATGTGTACCTCTAATGGCAAGTATACTCTAAAAAGAAAACAAATATAACCTGTTTAAATAAATGATTTCTCTTTTTGCATACCATAGAAGTCATTAGATTTCATCTCAATTACTTTTCAAATACTTCAAATTACATCTCTATAAAGACTTTAAAGCCATATAAGTAGATTTGGACACACTACTACTATAGTCTAATTACAAAGCCACGGAAAAAGATGTGTTTCCTGGAAAACAGGATCCAGCTATTATCCATTAGCTTTCTCCAACTCAGAAGGACAGAACATTATTTTTCTGTCATAAAAGTTAGGTAATAGACAACTTGCATAGTCTTTAAAAGTGATATAATAGCATTATAATTAAAGGTCAATTCTTCCATTATAAGGCAGTTTTAGGAACTTTATAACCTGAATATTTGCATTTGTTTTAGGTATAAATTGGTCTTACAAGGCCTACATGTAAAATTCAATTTTCATTCCTGCTATATAAATATTAAAATTATTTTATAATGTAGATAACTAAATACACTGTTTTTTTTCCCCACACGGGCTTTCATCAAATGAAAAGCATATTTTATTATCCTATTTAAAACTTTAAACGATTGCTTAGACCAAGCCTGTTTTATTAAGTTGGACAAATAACCAAAAACAGTTTAGAGTTGTTCCCTGGAAATTCCTAAGAATAAAAAGGAAACCAACTGTCCAGAAGAGTCAGGGCACACTACTACATTTCTGAATATTTGATTTTTATATCAGATGCGTGGACATTTGAAAAAGCAAGCTTAAGTTCCCATATTATCCAAATCAGAATGTAACAAAGCGTTTTATAGTAATTCATACCAGTGTGGATTGGGAGAAATAAAACAATATGACAGAGGGATAGGACCTAGAATCAAAATGTTTAGAGTTTAAAGTAACTAACAGGTCACTTTCACCAGAATCACGGAAATGTAGGGACTCTCTCAACAATCTGATACATGGTTCTTCTGCTTGAATACCTCCATCATGTCAAAAGGAAGGACCATAAAAAACTCTGTAATTTCTAATAATTCTATAAATAATGACTTTAAAGCATAGAACACAAAAATGTTCCATACTCTACCCTGTCAGTAGACACAGTTTACACTTTCTTCTCAACTGTGCTTTAAAACCCCAGAATGTCCTTAGAGTTGTCCTGCTTTACAGAAGCAAGTGCCACACAAATGATCTTATTTCTCATGTGACTCTGTGGTACAGTTTTAGGAGCACAGACTTTGGAGCCAGACAATCAAACTTTTGATTCAGGGTTCCACCCTCTACCTGAAAGGTGACTATGGGCAAATTACCCTTCATACATACATAAATGTGAGTTTAATACCTAACACAAAAGGCTGTGTGTATTAAATAAGATCCATGAAATGAATTATGCACTATGCCACTCAGAATACAGATTTATTGCTAATGTTAACATCAACAGGATGAAAGGATCCATTTTCCTGATTTTGTAGGTATCACTAAGCCACAGAACTGGGTATGTCAGAAGGAGGGGCAGGGCTGAATAGGAAAGAATCCCAAGAACCAAGGAGAAGTCACCTTCACTGGGAGCTATCCCTGGTGCTGCTCTCAGACCTGGGGCCCATGGTGTGCCTGGCCCTATTAACCTATGTTCCTCAAACGAAATTCTGATATCCAGTTTTCACCTTGATTTAGTAACACACTCCCGTTCTTTTGTGTTCCTGGCCTGAATTCTTATTTGTTTCCCCTAAATGCTGACTGGATTATTTTCCCAAATGAAAACCCAATCTGACCCCAAATTATTTCCTTTGCTGGACATTTTTTGCATTGAGATTTTTTTTAACTTGAAGTTCTATCTTTTTATCTCTAACCTCATCAATTATGGTTACTAAAAAATGCTCAATGTCCTTTTCTCCAAAAATTTTCTCAGGAAAAGTTAACTATGTTTATACCAGTAATAGTAATAATAATAATAATAATAATAATAATAATAAATAATCAGAAGACTTAAAAAGAACGAAGAGTATTGCTAAATCATTCCAGGAAAGTAGCAGCTAGGCCTTCATGCTAGTTTGACAAAAAATGCAGCAGAAATGTAAGCACTACTTTTCCCATACCTATGCAGACATCACTAATCTATCATGGACTTCTTTGTGAATCCTGAATATAGCTTTCAAGTCCTAAACAAGTTCCAAAACAGCCATTATGAGCCAAAGATGGCAGGCAAAGAGAAACCTATCTATCATCCCTGAGTTAGCGTGAACATGTGAGTTTTGAAACAGAGTTTTGTTGTTTTGTTTTAAGTCTCAGTTGGAACACTGTCAGAGCACACTAGTGGTTTGAAGAGGGCAGAAGCACCCTTACAATTCAGATACACAGAAAGCAAGTACATGGTTATTAAAGAATCAGAGCTTTCTCTTCTAAGACTGGAGGTGTTAGCCTTATGTCCTGGATAAATTCCAACTTAGGTAATTACATTCTGCTTACCTCACCCCCCTAGCAATTTTTTCAAGTGAATCCAGTATTATTCTTCACTTCCTACCCTAACCTGCTGTGTAGTGTTGCAATGAGCTGTTAAACAGCTGCCATGCTTCACTCTACAATGGTGAGTGTGCTTCACTGTATAATTTGTAACCATTCGCAGTGTGCTTTGAAATCTTTCAGGATGAAAGTGTTACCCTAAAATGCAAGATATCATCATCATTTTAAAGGCGTACAGTACAACCGCTTATTTCAGTTAAATTCAGCATAACATATTTAGAAAATACCTTATTTCGTGAAAAACCATAAAACTAGGTTAAAATACCCATGAAACATGCTACAAAGATTATATGAAAAGGTATTTAAAGAAAGCAAACTATTTATCAACTATATGAAGATTCTGCCAAAGAAAGGAGTAGTAGGAAGAACAAATGCTTAAGACATTTTTATTTGAAAATACATCTGCCTTCATCAGATGGTAAAAATTCCCAATGTCACCCAAGAAAAACAGTGAAGAGAAAAATTGAACGTTAAGTCAATGGGAAGTGGAGGAATGCCAACACTTATGGAGAAAGAGATCAAGGATAAAATACAATTTTTGACATTTTCTTATTTCTCATCAGGACAGCCAAAGAATTATACAAATTCATTATCACAAAGACACCGAATGTCTACTATAGACTGCCTGGGGACACTTGCAGACGGGAAAGTACATCTTGGCAGCACTGAAAAGGGTGTCATGGTGCCACCAGGAGAGGCTACTTTAGGTACATGGGCCTTCCACGGACTGTTATTTACTAGAGATGCTTTAGGTCAGCAGTTCTCAACCTTGGCTGGACAGTGGAAAATCTAGAGAACTTTTTTTAAAAAATGCCAATATGTGGGACCCAAACCCAGAGATTCCAATTTAATGGATCTGGATATCAAATTTTTGTTTTTGTTTTTAACTGCTCCCCAGGTGATGATAATGTGCAGCCAATGTTGAAACCCACTGCTTGAGGCTATGCTGTACCAACCTGGTTATAATTGTTGTTTGGATTTTTTTTTTAAAGGGGACATAAATCACATTATTTGAGGCCATGTGCATCATCATACATTATTAATACAGGCCACACAATTAGATACCACAGACATGTTTCACATTTCATGGCATGATGCTTTATCCACCAGGAGGGGAAAAGGCTTTATCACCCAAGGATTGTATTTCTGAGAGATCAAAATTCTAGTGCAATCTGTTTTTGTAGGAACAGGAAAAGTTTTTGTGAGAAACTATAGTCCTGTATCTAAGAGGTTTTTGAATTTGCAGTTAGCTCTGGGTATATCACCTGTGGTACAGATTGGTCTTCAGTAAACTATACAATCTCATACTAGCTTTTACCTGCCACATCCATCTGAGCTGTACCTTCTCTGTTCAGAAAATAACCAATAATACATTACCCTACTAATGCTTCCTTGTCTACCTTCAAGCAGTAGTACTGCACCCTCAACCAACTGCACATTCATGAGATATTAAAGAAATACCCACAAGCACAAGCAGAAACAGATTTTTGATTAGAGTCAAGCACTCAACAATTGCACATAATGATGTGAATAGTTGATTCTTGTCTAGAAAGCAAGATGCAGTTACATCGACTTTTATTGACTATAACAGCCTGTTCCATGAGTGCTAACCCTGAAAAATATCTGTAAAGTAAAATATAACAGACAGACAAAAGAAGAATAAAACATCAACAAAACAGAGTAGGTGAAAAATAACCATAAACAGTAGGAAAGCGTGTTGGATATCCAAGTACTATAAAAGTGGTAACTAAGGACTTACATTATAAAAAGTTATTTTAGGGGCACTTGGGTGGCTCTGTTACATGTCTGACTCTTGATTTCAGCTCCGGTCACGATCTCACAACTGTGAGATCGAGTCCCGTTGTCGAGCTCTGCACCGTCAGCTTGGTATTTTCTCTCTCTCTCTCTCTCTCTCTCTCTCTCTCTCTCTCTCTCTCTCCCCCTCCCGCACTCGCATTCTCTCTCTCTCAAAAATAAAATACTTTTATTTTAAAATAAAAGAAATAAAATAAAATAAAAACATAAACACAAAATAAAATAAATAAAATAAAAACATTAAAAAAGGTTACTTTAGTGAATTAAATTAGTTACGGGAGAAGAGATGGAAAAAAACCCAACTAAACATTATAATGGTATATGCATTACACATGAGAGTAAATTAAGTCTTTCATTTTTTAATAATCACCAAAAGATTCACAAATTGAGGTAGCAACACTAGAGGTCAGTTCAGATACCTGTGAGTGGCAATTAAAATGGACAAAGTAAAACAGAGTAGCAGTAGGTATGATCTTATAGAAGGGGGAGGCCAGGGAAATGTATGTGTATAGAATATACACCATGTACTGTGCAAAACAATTTATCTATATTCTCTCTCACGTTATGCTCACATCAACTCTATGATTTTATGTTGGGCAAACCAAGGATCAGAAAGGGAAACATAATTTGACCAAGCTGCATATCTAGAAAATGGCTGAACCAAGACTGAAAGCCAGGTGTGAATGGCAAGTTTTTGTTCTTTCCTCTGCACCACATTTCCTTTGATAATACATGTGACTCCTGTCCACCCTCCCACCCTGCTGCCCTCCTCCCCTTCACATTTGGTGTCCATCTAAGTACCCAGAGCTTCAGCTGCCCTTAGGTACATCGGCCAGCTGTCCAAACAAGACTCCAGATAAAAAGAGGGATTCACCTGACAATCCTAAGAACAGGCAGAACAGGCATATCACCAAAGCCATCACGCACAGGAAATTTTAAGTATCTTCTGATGAGAGACGCAGAGGGAAAGCTTAAGAAAATGTTCTAATCATAAGAAATACATAATTTATACAACACTTGCAAAGCGGAAGCATTAAAAAATTGATAGTTGTATATAATATTGGTTCACTCAGAAATTGTGATACCAAGTCCCACAAAAGAGAGAGAATCAAAATGATTTCCAGGTTCTGAGTTGCAAATGCTGGAAACTCCTATTGCTCGCTCTTAGAACAAGTTTTATATGAGTAGCTCAGTGTTTGCTGGAAGAGCGAAAAACGTTGTAAGGGAATAGAGTTGGCCAGTGAGCATTTTAATCTCAAAGCGAGTTACAGATCAAAGAGCTGGACGTAGTCAGCGAAACATTTAGCAACAAGCTGTGACGCAGCCGATATGTTCTGGACTCTTCGAAGAAATTTCTGAACACCATCTATTCCTGATGAAATTGGTCTATTTTGTCAACGCCGGTTAATCCTACCCTGCTAATTACGAATACAACAAACAACCTTCATTGTACATTTCTAATAATCTCGTGAATTTTTTTGAACTGGCTTCTAAATTTTGATTCTGCTGTGATGGTGCTCCACAGCCTCTAGTAACAATCTCTCGGCTCTAGTTCCTCCAGCTGCAAAATGAAGGAATTAGACTGCAGATCACTACATTTTGGGTTTTTTTTTTTTTTATTTCCCAGGTATTTTCTCAGTTCTGAGTCTATTCTTCCATAAGACAAAGTCAACTGCCTCACACTGAACATAAAACAAATTTGTCTGCCATCAAATGTGGGTAACATTTTTCTCCGAGTTCCCTATTTCAGCTAACAGTACAATAATTTCAAAACTTAGGCATTCCTTTCAGTTCATTCTCCCCCCACCCCGTCTTCTATTTCCAATAGAATTTATCACCTAATCCTGAATATTCCACTTTCCCATTGTCTCTTGCTTATGTCTTTTCAAATCCATTCTCACAGACTGAGACGGAAGCTCCCTCTTCAATTAGAGGAAAATAAATTATACACTTTAGGATTCGGTATTATGAAATGAGTTCTGGTACTATAAAATGAAATGCAGTGGTTTTGAATAGACCCTACCTCTCTCCATAGAATCACTTGGTCTGTTCAGGCTGTAAGCTGATATTTTACAGAGCAGATCTGCAATGGGTTTGAATGAGATGGGTGTCCCAAACAGATAAATCAGTTCTCTACATGCAAATGAATTCCGAGCTGCAGTCAATATTCGTGAAGTTAGAGTCAGCTGATAGGAACAGGAAGCAACGGACTGGACACCGAATTTCAAATGAGAAAGATATTTCCATGGATATACAAAAATGCAACATATAGGAGAAAAGAGGTGCTAAATTGCTATTTCTTCTCTTGTTGCCCGCTAATTATATATGAATCTCAGTATGTGGCCAAGTAAGTGGAGAACTGCCACCATTCTCATTTAGTGGCTGTCTAAAGAAAAGGACCAAGATCTCAGCTTAGAACACTGGGCAAGACTGAAAGACGGCCAAGTGTGCAACTAATGAGCTTACCTTTAATTAAAGAAAACTGTAACTAGGTTTCCTAAATTGAATTCTCACTATATATAGGTTTGCTATTTTTTTAAGTTTCATACTTAACAGTACTGGTACACAAAATTAGAAAAACAAAAGTGGCAATTACTTAATTAAGAACTAGTTTCATAGAAATACTTACTAATAAAAATAAATTTGTAGGTAGCATTGAGTCAAATACAGTAGGAACAAAAACTTAAGGAAAACCAAACTTAAGGACAGCTTCTGATCTCCAATCACTCACAGAAGCACCTCTGCAGAGAGTTGCTAACAGTACAAACCTTGCTCAATGTCAGCAAGGTTTATGATTCACCTCATATTAGGCCAAAATACAAAAGACCCAGAGCATACATGACGAGCACCAACACATAGGACAGTACTTGCATTGAATATTCTTAGCAACATTTGTAAGAAGAATTTTGGTACTTAGTCCAACACGCTTTGGCACCCCAACATTGCTGGGTTTGTTTTAATTGTAAGTTGACATAAAGCAAATATCCGTTGCTTCTAAAATTACTGAAGTCAGGGCACCTGGGGCCTCAGCCACTTAAGCATCTGACTTTGGCTCAGGTCATGATCTCACGGTTTGTCAGTTCGAGCCCTGCGTTGGGCTCTGTTCCAGCTTGGAGCCTGGAACCTGCTTCAGATTCTGTGTCTTCCACTCTCTCTCTCTGCCCTTCCCCCGACTGCTATCTGTCTCTCGCTCTCAAAAATAAATAAACACTTAAAAAAATTTTAAATTACTGAAGTCATACAGGATTACAATTTGGGGCAAAGTTCCTACTCTACAGGAAATTAATTACATATAGGTTAATGAAAGCACTAAAGATATTTTGAGAAGGGATACACAAATTAAAGATGATAATAATAACAAGTAGCATTTATTTAACGTTCACTATGCTTCAAGCATTTTAACAAGTACCTTAAACACATATCTCATTTAATTTTTATAACATACCAATGAGACTGCTACTACTCCCCCTATTTTACAGATGAGGGAGAAAAATGAGGTGTGAGAAGCCAAACAACTTTCGTGATATTAACCAAGTGGTTAATAGAAAAGGTGGTACTGAAACACAGCTGTGCCTGACATCAAGTCAGTTTTCTTAGGCACTATACCATGCTGCATTTTCATTATACGGTACTGATCACAGGATTCCCTGTCCAATGGGACAAAAGTGACTCAGTTATTGACCTCTGAGAAAACAAAGGAAGGATAGTTTAATAAATTCCTGCTTATACAGAAATAAAGAGCTCAAAAGATCTGATGTTTTCACAAATTCTGAAGTCAGGTTTTTAAGATGGTAACAAATGACAAGAAACAGATATCTTGGATTTTCCTGGCAAAACTAAATTTGAGGCTTTGTCGAGCATCTCGAAGGAAGGAGCAAATCCAACCAAAATGTCTAGAAATGCAAGTCACTATAACAAATCACGCAAAGTTCCAAATGCTGACACTGGGGTAAGAGCGGACACTTGCTGGTCGGCTCCCCCTAAACGACCTGCCAACATCTCAGACTCAACATATAAAACTCCAAATTCACCACCTTCGCACAAGCAAATCTATGTCTCAATCCCAATAGGACAGATATTCTCCCAGTCACTATAATTAACATTTCAAGATCATCTAAGACCATTTCTCCATCCACTAAGGTGCCACGTCAATTTGCCAAGTCGACAACCAGAATATTTATGTGTATTTCCTCCTTCTCATCTGTATGCTACTTCCCTAGCTCAAGTCTTCAACAACCTCGGCTAGTATTTTTGCAAAACTTGTTTCTCTGCCTCCTCTTTCCTTTCTCATCAATATTACTAACTTCCCCATTCCATGCTCTAACAGTGGCTCCCAAATGACTATAGGCTAAAGTCCAAATTCTTCAGCCTTAATTTCCATCTCCAATCTTGCTACATGTTCGCTCAATTGCGTCAAAGGTAATTAATCTCTTCTAGGCCCAATGATCATTCACTGCCATAAATCTGGTTGTAACTATTCTCTCTCCATAATGTGTGCTTACACTTACTCTAACCCACCCTCCTTTCCCTCATAGTAAGAAATAACATGGCATTAACGGAAGCAGCATATTGAAGCCAGATAGTTTCGGGAGCTGTACAATTGCAGGCAAGCTTAACCTTCTGAACCTCACGTTCCCCACTTGTAAAATGAGGATAATAGTACCGCGCTTGCAGGGTTTTGGTAAAGATTAGAAGTAACATACATAAAGTGCATGCCCAGAAAAGGCACTTGATAGGTGATCGCCATTATTATTATACCCAAAACTTAGCCACTGTCTTTAAGGCCCAGATTAAATGCCATAAAAAGCATCTGTGTTGTCCTTTCTGTCTTAAACCTAAAAATACCGGATTACACCTATCACTTTTACAAAGCTCTTGTGATTAAGAATCCTGTCTTATATATCCTTATATCCTAGAATATCTTCTATTTATCATACAAATATAGCAAGCTTTTAATAAATGTTGGGTGAAAAAGACATGAATAAACCTCAAAGAATTAAATTTATTTTCTTGCATCCAATTACTTCGAAACATATTTTTTAAAGAATTTCCTATAAAGTCTTTTATCTGGAATTTCTGTGGGAATAAGACATTCTGTCTCAGAGATCATTCTGGCAGTTTACTGCTGAATGGTACATTCCAAATAGTTTATTTTTTTAATGGAAAACTTTCTAAAACACTCCCCAGCAGTCTTCAAAAGAACACTGAACAACGAAAATGACTTCTGTACCAATCACCCCACCACACTCCAGCACCACAAGGAATGCGTACGTATCACAGGTGCCCGGCAGATGTGGAAACGGCCCGTGTGCCTTTCTCTTGCATGCACTGCTGAATTATGCCCTCTCATGCACTGCGGTTCTGTGGATTGATAGGATATAAGACAGTCCTCACCCTTATTTGAACTGGTAAGCTTCAGATCCTCATGTATTCTATAAAACTGTTAGGGTTTTCAAAATTTTGTTTCCCCTTACTTTTGAGGCTGGAATCATACTGAATGGGTGAGGTCATCAAAAGGCTGTCAACCGATAACCAAAATGGTGATGATGGGAGTACAAATAAAATGATGACCATGTGACTAACATTTACGAGGTTGATGGCACGGGGCTCAGTCAGCACACTGTAATAATGATCTCAACTGGCATAGTAAGTCGAAGAGGTAGGTACTATTTCGATTACCATTTTACAGATGGAAAAACTGAAGTTCCAGGAGGTTAAGTGATTTGCTCTGGGCTGAGCAGTAGTGCGTGGTATCAGACAAACCAGAATCACTGCACACCACCCTGCTGACTCCCACTTTTTATTCAGTGTTACCCCCAGTGGGATGATTTGAATAAGTGTTTTTGAGGAAGAGAACCAAAACTTGACCCTTTAAACATCAAAGCAATTTATTTGAAATCTTTCTAACATGAATTGTATATAACCCTCATGTAATGAATGGAGTATATAACATAAATTGTTCTTACCTGGATGGATCTACACTGATGATCACTCATTATGCTACAGGAAGTTCAGGGATGGCCTCTGAGCCCATTGAGGGGAAGAGATCCTAAGTGGACCTTTTGCTGAACCCCCCTCAACTATGGTTTGGGTTTGTTGCATGCCATTCATCCCCATTTTTTTAGCAGCCCTGTTCCACGACTCCTTTTGGAGGGATGATACAGTCTCTAGCTGAGCAAGTTCTCTGATGTTTAGTCATTTCTCCACCCCTTGATCTGTGGCCTTTGCTTCTTACCTCCCAGATTTCTTTGGACAGGACAAAGAGGAAATTAAAAAAAAAAAAAAATTACATCAACTCTTTGATGTACAATGAAGCCAAACATTGTCTATACTTGAGAACAGGGTTAAATCATCTTATGAAAGGATAGCTTCTGTTGCTGCTGCTGCTGAATTTGGAGGACTTCTTTTGGGTGGGGTTATTGTTATTGCATAAACTAGACAGCAGAAATCTAATGGCAGTAATTAGGCATTAACATGAATAATAATTTCATTAAAAATACATTTTGAGTAAGCAAGAGTTTGTTCTTTGTAACTTCAGGCCAACAAAGGAATTGTATATACATGCTGAAACCAAATTCTTTTCTTCACAAGAATAGTAAGAGGAAGATGGTTAGAATATAACACAGCATGAAAGATTTGCATTAGATATAAAGGAGATTTCGTGAAAGTGAGTGGTGTTAAACATTGGAATGATTTATCAAAAGTTTTTTTTTTTAGTACAGTGATTCTATAAAAAATTTTTTAAATGACATTCAAACGAAACACATTTTTGCATTCATTTTGAAGAGCCAAAATAATTGTTAGCAAATATGGATATGTTTAAATTTGTAAAAGCAAAACTTTTCTTCTTCTACTTCAAGCCTACGTTAATATTCAAGAAGACAGACCCATTTCATTACCTAACGGAGCAAAGGCGGTAGTTTTAGCAATATGTTGAACTAATACTTCATCAAAAATATCTGAGAAACATGACCTCATACGGTGCGAAGATTAAGGTGTTTTCTGGCAACTCCTGCCCCCCAAAAGCAGGACTCTTGACTGCAGAAAACAAAGTTTTCTATGGGGAGCCACGAGGGCTGCCTTCTGTCCTATCAATCCACAAATTCTCAAATTACAGATCTGCTGTTGTTTTGTGACACATCTGCTTTGCAATGTAAAATAGTGTTTTCTTTAATAAGAATTCTTCAAAAAGCCCTTAGGCTCCTCGCCTTTGTTTGCACAGCCTGAGAGTTTTCATTTAAAGTTTTCACACTGTTTTTAAAATTCTCCATTTTTGTTTCTAAAATAGTTACGTGAAGTCCATAGACCTCTGTTTTGGCTTCACGTTTTAGCTACATGGAAAAGGTGGAGAGAAAAATGGAGAGAAATTCTTAAGGTTTCAATAACTGAGATTACTCCAAATGACCAACGTTGTTTTTCTCTTTCCTTTGCTGTCAAAAATGTAGGAGGAGGAAAGCTATTTATATAACCCCTGTCCCCAGAATGCAAATTCTACTATGAAATGAGTAAATTCACAGGTAAAATCTACTATTGTTTATTCTGGCAACTCTGGCAATCCAATACAGTGGAAAATTAGAATAGGTAATGAAATGATTACAGAAGCACATGAAATTCTTCTCTACGGATCATAACAAGATTGATACGATATTCTCTATGGTCCCTAAATGGGACCTGAACCCCAAATACAGCTCCTATTTTTCAATGTAAAGTATACAGCCTTCAATTTGCTTCCAAGTCCAACCTTCAACTCCTAAAGAAATACCATCCATTCATCTCTTCATTAAATTTGGATGATTTTTTTTTCTGTGTGGTCTCCGCTGGAAACACATAAACTTGGTCTTTTAGAACAATTATGGGCAAGTATAATTTAAAAAAAATGTAAACTTTTTCACAATATAATGGGACTCAGAAGGTAAGCAAGTAATAAATACATACAAGTATCAGGACTTGACAGTCTCAGAGCATTTATCTCTCTTCACCTTTACTCCACCCTTATGTTACTTGAAGCAGATGATAGCCACTTTGATATTCCCTACTCATGGTCCCTGAGGGAATTCCTTGAGCAGGCCTGATCTTTTCCAAGAATAGGAAATGCCGCTTTGTAATTCACCGTATTTCTACAATACACTCTTCTGTGATTCAATTTGTTGAGAGTGGGGATGATCTCGTTCTATGAAAATCATGAACAGTCCCTCAGTACCAAATCTTATAGGGGGCAGCTGGAAGAAGTATGATGATAGGCTGATGCAGTCAACTCCATCCTAAACATCTAATGTGATGCAGCAGGCACTACCCTATGTAACACGAGTGTCACGCTATACAATTACTTGTAAGGGAAGAGAGTTTGGATAAATGAGACATAAATACGAATAGAAAAAAGAAAAGGATTCAGATACACGAAATAATGGTCTAAGCCCACAGCTGTATCTCTGACATATTCTTTCTATTCTGCTTCTTTAGGCCCATCTTCAATTTTACCATCAGAATTCTTTTTTAAATTTCTCATTCCTCTTCAGTATCCTCCTTTTTAAAACTTCTACCTTTTAAAAGTCGGCTTTCTAAAGTCCTGAGTCCTTTCTTTTATAACATTACCATGACATGGTCCCTTTTATTCGATATTTCTGTCAATTCACTTGTATAAATCATTTGTTCTTCAGTGGTCAGGGTCAAGTATCAGGGACTAGAACCTCGTTTTGGGGGACATGCAATATAGAAATAATGAATTAAAGAAAAAGAATTTGGGTTCTAAAATGGATTAAAAATGACTGATTTCTTGTTCTACCTTTACTATCTGTATGACTGTAGGCATAAAGTTATTTACATTCTCTACGGCTAAGTTACTTCAAACTATAAATGGAAAATAGCTTTTAGAATTTTTGGAAGAATAAAATGCTAAAATACGCATAATAGGCTTAGCCACAATGCAGGGCTAAAATAAGAATAAGTAAGGTTAACTGTTATGGTTAGCTCTACCTTCTAAAGATGACATTGCCAGAAAGCAAGTTACCAATTCTTCAGATGTTCTGATTTCATTAGACCAAGACTGACACAAAGGCCGGCTATGTAAATCTCCTAGTTGTATGAGGCCTTGCCTGTATGGCAGCTACCTATTTAGAGAAGGAAAATACTGGCTTCTTCTAGCCAATGTCCAGCTCAGTTGGCTGCAGGATTGCTTCTTTTATTCTTTGCATCGCACATCCATGGAGTTCTACGTGAGATTTGCCTTCTTGATATATACAGTGAAATTTCCTTAGTTTTCAATCTAATCTATATCCTCTAACACAGAATTGGCTTCCCAGTCATGAGTCTCATGTCATCAAGTCTTGAGATCCTATTTATCTTCTGGCATGGTACAGGATGAATATTTTTACTCCCTCAAAATTCCTATGTTTAAATCCTACCCTGGTCCACAACATGATGGTATTAGGAGGTGAAGCCTTTGGGCATCACGAGGGTGACTCCTTCACTGATGGGATGAGTGCTTTTACAAAAGAGACTCCAGAGAGCTCCCTAGTTCCTTCTTCCATCATGTGAGAACACTGCACAAACACAGAAAACAGACCTTCAACAGACACCAAATCTACCAGGGCCTTAATCTTGGACTTGCCAGGCTCCAGAACTATGCGAAATAAATCCCTGTTTTTCATTAGCTACCCAGTCTATGGTATTCTGGTACAGCAGCCCATACAGGCTAAAGCATGGTATTAATATTACAAAATTTGTTTTGTTGCCTACTGATCATCTGACAGGCCTGGATGTCTTCAATACCAAAGGGGGAGTGTATACACTCCCACCCTGACAGCAAAGGGAGATCTTGTCCATAAAAAGCCTCCATCAGGAAGATCTAAAAAAGATAGCTCACTGAAATATTCTCTGGTGACCTAAGCTTACAGATGTTAAAACTTCATATGAAGGTTTACTATCTTCCTTGAGGTGAATACGGCTCGTGTACATCCTAGAGTAAGGCATGATGCTTAACTTCATTTGCTGTTATTTATCATTTCTGCCAAAAGTGGGTTACGCATTTCCCTACATTCTTAAACAGAATTTACTGGCTACCATTTAATCTCTTTTAATAAATCACAGTCCTCCTTTTGATGTACAAGCCGTACAATCATGGAGAAATGTCTGCAGGGTTCTTCAATGTGCAGAGTTGCCTGCCCTGCCATAGAATGGCTTCAGGCTGCTACGCTTTTTCACTTCTCATATATTTTTTTAAATAGTTTATCTCTCTCCTCCCTTGTTGTCGAGCTGTCAGTCAGCTGTCACTTTTTACTGCTGTCAGTGAGCCTGCCTTTATCGCACCCCCAATTTGATGCTGCTAATCTGCTGTCAGCTGAGAAATCAGATAATCAAGACCTCTGAAATTGCATTCACAATAAGTGGTGGGCCAAGCATGGGATGGAGATTGTGAGATATGAGTTCCAGTTCTTGCTCTGTCCCTATCTGGCTGTGTGGCTACCAGGAGACACTTAACTTCTCTGAACCTTGGTGCTTCCATCCATAAGGAGCAGGATCCGTGTGTGTGTGTGTGTGTGTGTGTGTGAGAGAGAGAGAGAGAGAGAGAGAGAGAGAGAGAGAGAGAGAGACAGATAGACAGAGAGAGACAAAGCGGAAAGGAGAGAGATCTCAACCAGACTTGGAGCCTAACTATCTCTGGCTGTCAGAAAGAACATAGGAAACTTTTTTGTGAGTTAACAGAAGGCAGGATGGGGTACCACTGACCTTTTAACTGTCAAATTCAAGGATATGTTTTAGTCATCACTTTATTTAACCTTAGTCCTCTGAATTCAGTACTGACCATCTCCTTAATGTCTTCTTCCCTTTGCTCCAGAGGATAATTCTTTCAATGTTGACCTTCTGACTCTTTTTTCTCCTCTCTTCAATCCTGGGCTGTTCTTCCACCAGCCCCTTAAGTGTTAAGAGTGCCAATAGCCAGTCTGAAGTTCAAAGCCAGGGTAATGATGAGAAACCAGCAAGAAGCCTGAGAAGTAGCAACCTGTGTGTCCTAGCAGTCAATTGAAGAATGTGTCATAGTGTATCAAACACTGCTGATATGTCAAGTAAGATGAGCGCTGAGAATTGACCACAGGATTTAGAGAGGCATGGAAGTCATTGGTAACCTCGACAAAAGCAATTTCAGTGGAGTAGCTATAAGAGAGAACAGTAGGAATAAAATTAGAAGCAAGTATAAACAACTCTTTCAGGAGGTTTCACTACTAACAGAAAGAAAGAAAACAGGCAGTTTCTGAAGGGAGAAGTGGAATCAAGAAAGGACTTTTTTTTTTTAAGATGTAAAACTAATAACACTTCTCTTATGCTAACAGTAATGATCCAGAAGACAGGAGAACTGATGATGCAGAACAAAGGACACATTGCTAGGATAGTAGTCTTATGTATGCAAGAAGGATGAGCTCTGGCAAAAGTGGGGGCAAAACCCTTACACAGAAGCAACGTCAGTTCGTCCTTATTAACAGGTGTGAATTGAGGCACCTGGGTGGCTCAGTTGGCTAAGCGTCCAACGTCAGCTTTGGTCATGATCTCACAGTTTGTGAGTCCAAGCCCCACATCGGGCTCTGTGCTGACAGCTCGGAGCCTGGAGTCTGCTTCAGATTCTGTGTCTCCCTCTTATTCTGCCCCTCCCTTACTCATGCACTGGCTCTCTCTCTCTCTCTCTCTCTCTCTCAAAAATAAATGACCATTAAAAAAACTAAAACACACACACACACACACACACACACACACACACACACACACAACAGGTGCGAAGAAGGAGACTATGCACCCAGGAACACATGGATGGGCAGACGCAGTGGTGGCAGCATATATAAATTCTCTGACCATTGTTTCTATTTTCTCAGTCATGATCTGAGAATGAAGATAGGATATTTGGAATCAGCAGTTTACAAAGAAAGAAAAATGCATGATTAGTTATCTATAGGATGAGAAATGTGGTCTGTTTGCCAGGCAGCTCTCAGGGACCATATGAACTGAGAGTAGACTAATAAGTATGTTCTTGGATGTTCTTCTAATCAAATTAAGGGAAAAGTACAAACAAATTGAGAGTATCTGCAAGACAGCAGGTATGATGACCAAATATGGAGGTTAAGCTCAAGGAAGAAGGAGGAAAATTGGCACAAGAAGAGCATCTCAAAGTAAGGAACTGGCCCCATCAATGGATGGTAGGGTCTTATGAGGCCCAAAGACTGAGTCAGGATGATAAAGAGAATAATAAATGAATCTCTCTATTTATATTAGACTGCTCCTTTGGCAGAATTTTTCTCTATTTTCATATGTTAATTAAGAGAGGGCAGAGAGGAAGTCAGTCCTTTATATTCAGGTGGCAATAAATGTGCTATGTTACATAACAATGGGAGTGGGTTAATTAATAAGATGAATTAGTCTTTACTAGGGGGGCTATTACATACCAGGCACTATGCTAGGCATTTCACATATGCATTATTTCCTTTAGTCACTACACAATGCCTATGAGGTGATGACGTAAATTTAATAATCATAATCATTAAAGAACCTAGGCTCAGGGTCATTATACTTGCATAGGTTGCAGAGCTAGCAAGGGGCAGTCAAGACCCAAACACAATGTATGTATGTATGTCTACAGTGTTTAAGAGTTTTCCCATCCCCAGATGCTTAACACATATAACGATAGTTTCAAGAGATATTCTTTCTTGCTACTATTTTTCTGGTCTTTGAGAACGAGGCAGTGAGGGGCGAGCAGGGCAATAGGTAAGAGCTGTTGCCACAAAGCCAATCCTTCTGAAGTCCTATGTGACTGATGTGCTCTGAACTATAACTGTTGTCAACTTTATAAATCCTCATATTTTTTGCTGAAATATGGCTCTTCCCTTTCTCTGATGAATATCCATTAGAGTATACACTATCATAGCACATTGTATTAATAATTTAATTGTATCTTCCACTTTGTTTTTACTTAAATTTATTTTTGCCATGACCAAAAAATATTTGTATAGGGACAGAGATAAGAGCATTCAAAAGTTTTTTCTTCTTCCATCATCTTGGTTATGTTGCCTTTGGAATTACTAAATATTTTTCAACATCTCAACAAAATAATACTCTTTTAAGACTGCAGGCATTAGAATGATTGTCATTCATGCAAATAATCACTTACTTACACTATATGAGTTTGGGGTGGATAAAGCAAATTACCATTTGAAAATAATTCAAATAACACTCTGGGCTAAGACCTTGCTTATGAATGTTATCTTGGCCACAATATTTCTTAACCTTCTTCCATTTAGCTAGATTTATTTATGGTAATATAGTCCAAATTAATAAACTATTCAATTGCCACAGGTGTATTAAGTATATGATGTTGTAGGAATATATCAGATGCAAATGAATTTTAAAATACATTATTTATTTGGAATTCTATAGTGGTAATAATTAAGATGTAGTATAATTATGTACTCACTTAAAGATGTACATTTTGAGTATTTATTATATGAAAAACTTAAAAATGTATCAAAAAATAAGGTTCATATTTTAAAAATGTGGACTAAAACATAAACTGTGTTTTAGCTCATCATAGATCTTAAAGTGTAACAATTATATTTTCCAAAAGTTGAAATTCTCTCATCCCACATATGATATATGTAAATATACAAATACAACAACTATATATGCATATACATATTTATACATACACATGTGTAACTGAAAATCGAATTTGATCTTAGTGTCACTTGGCCTGATAGTTGTCAAAACTGCACATAAATGATTAAATGATTTTGACATATGACCTTTGCTGATAGGAAGTATGACCAGTAAACATAAAACTGGATCAAAAGTCATAGAGTCTAAACTTTTATCCAGTGTGTGACAATAATCAGCAGTGTGAGTGCAAGCCAGTCTCCTGCTTCCCTGGGCCTCTGTTTTCTGAACTCCATAAAGTAAAAACTGGGCAAGGTTGTAGAACTTAAATTTTATGACTCACTAACTTGACTTGGTATTAGGCAGATTCTTCTTAAATGAAATATTAACTAGTAAAATCCTCAAATAAATCAGCATTCAGAGTGCTGATGAGGACTACTGATCCCACAGCAAAATCTAAATCTAGAATACAGAAAATAATGCTGACCTCCTGCATAATGTGCAGACATTAAATTGTTTCCTGATTTCATTTCAGGGATGGGGAACAAACAGCTGTCCCTGAACTCTTTTTAAGGACATCGTCAGTTACAAACAGCAGCATCCCCAGCTAGGATGAGTCCCACTGAAGTAAACTTTCTGTTCACACGGGAGAAATATTCCTAGTGGTAATAAAAACCGTTTTGCTAGGTTTAATCAGAAGTGAAAAGGAATTTGAGAATGTTCCCTTTGAGCCACATCATCCACTGCTAATTCAGGGTGGGCCTAGCAACAGGGGTAATAAAAAATGTCCTTAGTAACAGAGAAAGAGAAATGGCAATTAAGTGTATTTGCAACCTAATATAGAAGACCTAACTCTTTATTAAGATAATATAAATAATTTAAAAAAATGGAAAAAGGAAAAAAATAGAAGGAAATAGCATGGGAAATGAAAGTAACCCAAGCAGTGCAATTTAACACTGATTTACTTAGAACAGTTTGCTATATACATATAAGCCCATGGGCATAAGCTGAATGCAAAGGCTGAGAAACATGCTTAACAATGAATGACTTCTGCAACAAAACAACAAATAAAGAAACAAAACAGTAAGTGTTAAAAAGCCAAAGCAGCTTGCTTTGGGACACCAATAAATAACAGAAAAGAAAGGACGAACTCAATATCAGAACTAACCATTCAGTGATAGGTTGGACACATGATTATTTAAAATGTTTGTAAATCACAGCATGGTGAAATAGAATTCGATTCTCCAATTAACCATGCTTAACGCTGAAAAGTTAAAATTGGCAAGAACACCACCAATTTCTATACATTTGGTGAATAAAGTATGATACAATATTGAAAACAGAGTCAAACATACTGACCTGCTCACATCAGGAAACCTGATGGGAAAGTAAATAACTTGGCACTTGGGTCTGATGATGCTTTCCAGATCCTTGGGTCTGTGATCAGGAATCAGCTTCATAAATTTTCCAATAGAGGTGAGAAATGACTCCATGTTAAAAACCGAGTTGAATACCACCACATCAGCCACCAGGCTGTAAAGGGAAAGGATAAATGCAAATGATGAACCCACACTCACTCACAGCTATTTTTCATAAGCCTAAGTCCTCTGTGTTAATCAGAGTTTATACTGTCCTTGGGCTTGCAAAGAACTCAGCACTTCCCATAGTATTTACTAAAATGCCTCTAATAGAGAATTAGTTTCATTAGCATTGTATCATGGTAAGTTTGATTTCTGGCATCAGGAAAGAAAGGCAGGAGAGGAATCAAATAATTTATTGGGATCTTATGAGACTCCAAACAAAGTTTATTTTTCTGCAATGCCAGGACTTTCTATAACATCAACAGTCAGTACAGCAGGACCTTTTCCTTTGTGGCCCAAATACCCACGTTGGGTTTCTATGTCAGTGATATATATCGTTTTACACCATACTACACTGAAGAGAACATCTGCCAATCCCTTTCACTACCTTCAAGGAGATGAGTTCAGATAAAGCTACTTCCCACAAGAGCATACCTTCAAACACGTGGTTAAAGTCTATTTCGTGTTTAGTCCTTGCTTCAAGAAACCATTAGGTTTTTTAAAGCTCTGGAACTGTACAGGAAGAATTATATGGGATATCTCTACAAACAACTTATTTCACTATTATATTATATTTGGGGTGGCCAAAGAAGAAGGACCACAATACCATGGACCTTCATAAGTAAATGAAATAAATATAATTTTAGCTATTACTTTTCATGGATATATTGCGTTCCTCCCTTTAATATTTTTTAAATAAAAATAATCTAAAATACATTATTATAAGGAAATGTGAAAACAAATTTTAGGTGTCATAACTATGTCAGTAGTGTTCAAAACAGCCCATAACATTTTATTGAAAACCAGTGAACATGAATGATAACCATGGGCAAGCTGGATAAAACCTGAATATGGAGTATGTTCCCTTTATGAGTCAAAAAACTGATTTAATAAATAATTGTTTGATTTAAGCAAAGATTTTTGCCTTAGGCAATGATTTAGGGTCTCGGTGTCATGGGATCTCAGCAAAATGCATACAAATGTTTTAGTGAGAAGCTATATAAGTTCAAACAACAGTTAATTTTATTTCACCCTAAAAATGACAGATCAAGAAAACTAAAAAGTCCGCAAAACACAAATGAATAAGCAGAGCTTATAGAATAGGAATACCAAAGCAAATCCTTCATTTACTGAGGACAGCCAAAGTTCCTATTATTAATACACAGTGGAACAAAAACCTACAAAAGGAATGTTGAACTGCCACCTTTATGCCTCCCCTGCAAAACTGCTTTTCCATACAAGTTTTTTTTTTTTTAGTTGCAACCGAGTGGAAATTTGGGGGTAGGGGTGATAACAGCACGGATAACACAAAAGAATGTCACAGAAGTGCTGACACAACACCAAGCAATAAGGAAGCCAATATAATAATATACCAAAAGTTGAAGGATGTTTTACAGCTAGTCTGTTTTCACCATATGTCACATATTGTAATAGCGACCCACAGGTCATAATATACAGTTACGACATGTGTTCATAAGTCAGAGGGCTAGTGAAACCTCTATTTAAGGTGAGTGCTTATGTCAGTCACCTCTAAAGTCCTTAACTGCCACACGGTCAAGAAAGAAATCCGACAGTGCCAACAAAAGCAGAAGTCAGCAAGAAAACTAAAGAAACATTTGAGGAAGCAAGAGTCATACTTTTCGAAGAGAATCTGAAACAGGACTGCTTCCTGACACTCTTATTTTTCCTCTGGACAACTGTGAACCATTTTTTTCTCATTAAGAGGCCAACCGATGATTGAGTCCCCTTCTTTCTCTCCGAGCTTGTTGATCGGTTTACCCTCTTAAGAAGAGCAATGCCGGAAAATCATGTTGGAACCCTTATAGTCTCATTCCTTTCGACCAAACACAATCTTTTATAAAACAGAGAGATGAGGGGTAGTGAGCTGAAATTTTTTATAGACATCTGCCCTCCTAGGGCATGCAACCTAACTACTTACATTCCTAAAAACCCAGTCTCCGCTAAATTAAATATCCAAGACGGTCTATAGAAATATTCTTTTCATGCATTTCCTCTCTGATATGAGTGGGTGTAACTTCCATTAACTTTAAAGCCACCCATAAAGGGAAAAATAGACTTAATTTTTTTCCCCAGTTATTTCTCAGGGGTAATAAACACACACTATCTGAGGAAAAGAATGATGCTAATTCAAGAAATCAAAAGAATATTACAAATGTTTTCCATATTGATAAGGCACAGAATGATTTTATTTTTGTTTTTAAAACATATTTCCCTTCTCTGTTTCAAGATAAAATAAAGTATTTTAATTTTATTATGAAATTTCAACACGGTTGCTTTTTTTATGAGACATTTGACGTGAAGCAGTTCCACTCTATTTTGATAGCACTGCCACTTCACAATTGAAGCAGCTTGTAAAAATGATTGCAGGAAAACATTTACGAAATACTCAAAACACGGAAATATTACCATAGAGTTGTTTTTCTATGTCAACTAAACTATGGAATATGCTGTAGGAGTTGGGAGTCTGTTTAAACACATCATGAATCCCAATTGCTAAGAACTATTAAAAAAGGTAGGATGTACCCTATCACTGCCAAATTGATTCTATTTGATTGTTGCAGTTATGTGAATAGGATGCACCAGCAAAGCCATTTCAGAGTTGTTATTAACTTCTTTCATTAACTAAGCTTCAAGAGATACACTTTGTGGAAGTAACAACAGAGAAGGACCATCACCTTTGAAATGTCATGGTATTTTAAGGCTGTGCGATTTCAGAAGACTCAATGAGGGGAAAAAAAAAAAAAAACAACCACCTAAAGATTCATTTCCCATAGTTTTCTCTTACAAACAGTTAAAAAAAAAAAAGACAAAAACCCCTTGGTCTATTACTTATTCTTCTATAAATTTCTATTTTGATTTCAGCTGGATATATTGAAAGTGGTTGGTAAATGAGAATGGATGAGAATTGACTAACTGCTCTTTTCTAAAAGTACCCCTTCTACAATACAGGATGGAATCAAGGGGTAAAGATGGCGCCTTGTGGACACTTTGATTCTATTTTGAATGTTGTAGAAAATAGATAACTAGTTCAACATACATCATTAGATTGTTACATATGTGTATTTTATAAGAGGATTAGCTGTGTGTGTGTATATATATATACGGCAAAGGCACAAGCAATTACTACCATGGAAGGTATGTTTACACTTATGCACCTATTTCAAGATGTTTTCTAAATAAGGGTACAGTAGGTCTTCAGATTTAAAAGCGAAATCTTTTAGCAAAGGACTAAATATAATGATACAATCTATACCTACCATGAGAGAATTTGGTTGTATCCATACTGAAAATCCCTCTCCTGACATTTCTTGACAGGATATACCAATTGGTTCTCATGGAAGTACAGAATCTTTTTCAACTTCCCAAGGTCAGGCCGAAGGGCAGTCAGTTCAGTCAGGTTCAGCACTGAGCTTGCAAAGAGGATCCTAGGAAACAAGGAGATTAAAGTTTACTGTCCCAAGTATGTGTGAAGTGGTCATCCTTCGCCTTCCTCCCCCTTTCCCTCTTCCTACCCCCCGCCCCCAAAAACATATCCCCTATAGGGACACATCAATAGTTAAGCCTTAATACCATGTAGCAGCATTCTAAGTTTTGATCTCTTAAAAAGCAGCTGCTAAGAACTATAAAAGCCCTGAATCTCATTGGTCTTCTCAGCTCAGTTACTGAGAGATGCAAAAAGAAAAAAAAAAAGAAAAAAAAAAAAGCCGGATGGATTTTATTGAAAAAGGCAAGAAAAGCTCTATCTGAAGGACAAATGGAACAAAGATAAGGCTGACTGGGGAATACTTTGCTTGCCAGTTTCATTACACTTTACTTCTTTATGCAACCAACTACTGAAATTCAATATACGAGCAGGAATGGCACATGTTCATGTTATGACATAAACCCTTTTGATTTATGCAACAGACTTATTGAGTGTGGTCTTTTTCTCTTGGCATGTTTTCTCACTGTCCCTATCTGCCACCTCTCCCTTTTTCTTAACTGTTTGACAATATTCGTGGTTTTCTTATTGTTATTTTATTTTTTTTTTTTATTCTCCATTACTGGACTGCTAATGGCACCAGATGTATAATCCAGCAACGTATGATCTATAAAACTCCTTATATAAAAAATAAATATAAAAGAGAAGAAGAAGAAAGCTGATTCCTTATCTTTGGGAAAAAAAGGAACTGAAAGCTTACCTATTATGTTTATAAATGAAACAGTGTCCATTTACTTACTCATTCCACAAACGTTTACTAAATGCCTAATGTGGGCCAGAGTCTAACCGGGAAGAAGAGAGAAGATGAACCAAGACAGCCTATCAGGATAAACGCTACCTGCACTTGTGACATAAACAAAGAATTAACAGAAAGAAACCCGAAAGGAGTAATATCGCTCTAGGACAACCTCGAAACGTTTCCCTAACGAGGTGCCTACCACATATGGACACAAAAGAGGAACAAATTACAGTCCCTGAACAGCTGAGGACATTTAGATGGCACAATTTTGATAGAATGCCACCTTTACAACATAATGTAGCATCACTTGACCCTTACAGCTTTAGTTCCATTCTACATAATGAGGTTCAACAAGGTTAAGAGTTTTGTGTTTACTGGTAGAAAGTGGCACTGGTAGATTGACGCTGGTACAAAGTGGCAAAGCAGAGACTCCTGGTCTTCGACAGCCTGAAGCACCTTTCATTATGCCACGGATATGAACTGGCTGTGGACCACTTAAACACTGCAAATGATTCTTTGTGTACTTGATAAATACAAAATATCATACTTGTTATTACCATGATTACAACCACTATAAATTTTCCCTTGCAGATAAGTCAAATGGCTAATTTCAGGTGTTTATATGATTTTCACACAGGAAGAATGATGACATGATAAGTGCATATATCATAAGTAGGAATTCAGGTGTCTTCTTCATGGACTAAAAAAGGCACATAAAGACCAAAAGGCCGTGATCTCTCTCTAAAGCCACATGGCTGTATTAATATCATGGTTTAATGCTTTGAAGTAAAAAAAACCTTACAAAGGAGATGTATTTATATTTTTAACTGTCTATTTGTATTCAACTAAAGCACACAGAAAAATGGTGATCAAATAAATGCCTTATTTTGTCCAAAAATATTCCCACCACCACCACCACCACCAAGTATAAGCCTTTCTAAAACTTAAATGGAAAATTCTGAAATATGAAGATACTTGCTTATCTATAAATCCGATCCTTAGTAGAGAGAACAATAAAATATTAATCTCAATCAATGAATATTTTCTTTAAAATAAAATGGAAGGTGACTTGTGGGTCTAATTATTGAGTAACACCCCCTCCTCTACCTCCATACAATACTACTGCAAGCAATGACTCATTCTTAATCATAAGACCTGAGCAAGCTCAATGTTTTTCACACAGAAGGCCGAAAATTCATTACATGCAGCCCCCACATGACTAACTAACTGCAAAAAAACAAAAAAAAATGGTACCTTAATGGAGAAATTTGGTAGACATCAATTTACCCAGGTGATCAAACTTAACATAAACAGTAACAGGACACGTGATGTGTATTTCCCAGTGTGATACTGGGAGACACAAATCACCAATGTAGTTCTCCTGCCACAAATGCCCGATCTGAACTTGGTCATGAGGAAACAATATTTGCAGACAAATATTCTGCAAAATAACTGGGCTCAATCTCCAAAAATGTCAATGTCCTAAAGAAAAATAAAATCTAGATTAAAGGAAAATAAAGAGACACTGAAACAAAATACAATGTGTGATTCTTCATTGGATCCTAGATGAGGAAAAAATAGTTATAAAGGACATTATAAGGATAATAGGGAAACTCTGAATATGGATTCCATATAAGACTATAAATTTGAATCAATCTTAAATTTCTTAAGTATACTAATTTTATTATGGTCATGTAGGAGAATAACCTTATTCTTTGGAGACACATACTGAATTATTTACATGTGAAGGGTCATGATGTCTACAACTAATTCTTACATGGTTCAAACAAAAGGCTACTAATAACAATAAGTATTTATAAGTATATATTTGCATAGACAGATATTTAAAAATGTGTAAAATGTTAACAATTGATTAATCTAAATGAATGGTATATTGTAAATTCATCGACCTAGTCTTCAAAGTTTTATCTCGTTATATATTTATATAATTACAAATTTGAGGGAATATGCATTAAATGGCAGTGAGTAGAAGAGAAAAATACATTTCATAAGTAAAAAAACCCTCTCATCATATATGTATTTCTAATCATAATCCAATTGTTAATTTCCTACATGAGACTTATGCTCAGGATGGGCCATCTGCCCCAAATGTTTAGCCAAGGTGATCCTTGCACTCTGCTCCTACCATACATCTCTCCTCTCCTTACCCTACTTACTAGCTAATCCATAATCAAGGAATCCAGATCTAAAGTTGAGCGTTCTAAATAAAGCCTCCCAAATGAAAGAATGTAATACATTCAGAAGTGAGGTGGCAGTGATTTTCGGAATATTAACCATTTGGGTCTGCCCACACCAACACTTCCTTCAGTTTGTTCAGTCATTAACAGGAAAATCATTTCCCTTGTATAACTAATCTTGAAATAGCCCTACTTCTGAATTGTGGAAATTATCTCTGTCAGGAAAACAGAGATTCTGTTTGCTTTTCATTTGTAAAATAGTAGTTAAAGTGGACAACAAGCAATTCGTCAAATATTTGAGTTAGTGACACCCAAAAAGAAGTAACGAATATGCTCACAAAATGCAGGTAAGATTCATAGGCAATTTTTACTTTGTCCCCTTCGACCAATTAAAAAATAAAGTTAATAATGATACAATGAATGACATCACTCAATCAGCAGTCAACCCCTAGGCTTCCAATGTTCATCTTGCCACAGGTATTACTTAAGCAATAAATCCTAACAAGGTGAGCTTTATCATCCCACACTGTGTCTCCAACAGGAAAGGGCACGAGGTGATAGCAAAAAGCACTAGGAACAAGATAATTCCTGACAGCTGCTGCTTGAGCACAAGTTAAATTGAACAGTTTATCTCAGCATGAAGATGTTATAAGGTTTTATGTTTAATATTTTTAAATTAACATAAAAACCAGAGAAAGCAGTTGTGCAATCTCTTGCAAACATGACATACTACAATCACTGTATAAGCTGGATTAGGACTTATTACCATGCTACTACAGAATTAAGCTGTTTTTAGACCACCAAAGAGCTTTAAATTGCAACTTTTGTCTCTGTAAGAGAAACCTATATTTAAAATGTCTGCTAAATTCAAATTAACGGCTACATCATTAGCTTATACCATCTCACCAAAGGTATAAGTAAGCTGCTATTATAATCCTCTAACCAAAATGGCTCCGTGCTGCAAGCACATCAACACCGTTCTATGTATTTGGGATTGTATCCATATACATGTTTTGATTGTTTCCAATGCACATTACATGTACAATCTGAGTCATATTTGCTTAAGGAATCCAAAATAATTCAACTTAATGAAATTCAAGGTTAGAGATTTTATGTTTTCTGACTCAGTTTGAATAAACCAGTTATTTGCCTTTTACTGTATTCTCTTAATACATAAAAAGAGATGCTGAAATACACCTAAGCCCTATAGGAGTCCGATGGCTATTTATCAAAATGGATACTTTTATATCTCCAATGGTATGGAAGGGCAGCAAAATGAGAAAAGAAGACAGGCATTCAAGATTCCAACCACCACCACATGCATTCTAGTAATAATACTTCATGAACCAGGTTATCGCAATCTTTCTCCATGGAATCTTTTCAATGGCCCCTTCTATCCCCCCAACACCATTTAGCACATTTATCACATGATGGGATATACTACACAATTTAACACAGGTACAGATACCAGTAATTATGTAATTCCTTGCAGGGCTTCAGGAAGCCTTTGACAAAGGAGTAAATTCCATTCGTCCAGTTGTGTCTCTTACTCAGCATGTAAATTCCTTGTCTAGATTTAGCTTGCTCAGCCTCATTACCAAACTTTGTTCTTTTGTTGTTTATCTTGATTCCTGTTCCTTGATAAAGACTCTCTAGGACTGTGATATAGTGTGTTCTGTGATGATGGCAATGGCTTATATCTGTAGTGTCCGATATAGTAGCAACTAGCTACATATGGCTACGGAGCACTCGAAGTGTAGCTACTGCAACTGAGGAACACAATTTTAAGTTGACTTTAACTTGCTTCATTTAAGCTTGTTATGTTCAGTATTATTTCTGAAACGTATGATTTTTCACAGATTTCATGACACAGCGTGTCAGAATACCTACAACCAGGACATGACTCTTATACTCACATATTTCTAAAGCTTAAACATCTTCTTGTATAATCTCTTGTATTTCTACGACAACTGTTTGTGTATTTCATGAGATGTCTTATTACTTTTTAACATCAGTAAACTTTACGCTGACTACTGTACGGAAAACAGACTGCAAGGAATCACTTCGAAGATGGGAGAACAGTAGGGGGAATAGAAAAGAAGTGAGAAGGGGCCTGTATCAGGATTTGCTGATGAAGCGGGTATAAGAATTGAAAGAGAGGAGTGCTTTCATTTCCTTCACTTTGTCACTTCCAAAGTGTAGTGATAGTGTTTTAATACAATAGGAGCTTAATAACACATACATGCATAAATGAGAATTATTCCCAAACCCTTCAAAAGTCTTTGGCTTAAATATATATTTCTTTAATTTGTAAAACCTGTGTAGAATGATAACCGAGTTCTAATATTCATTAATCGTTGATATGCAAAATTCATTCCAACACACTATGCTTTAGTTGTCAGCTACTTCATCTTAATTAGACCGTTTCTACTGCACGTTTAAATGCTATGGATTTTCAAAAACCTTCAAGAACATGCATAGAAAGATGTTTCCATTTGCTAAAACAATTAGAAATAAATACAAGATAGAAGTCTTATCTAAAGGAAAAGTAAATGTAGTCATTTAAGTTCTTGTGATGGGTAAGTTACAGGCTGCTAAATAGAGTATCCCGTTTCCCAAAAGCTGTCCCATAGGACAGCATGAAGGAATCAGTCGGTTTTGCTTTTTCCCCCCACCATGTAATGTTCCTTTCCTGTGCTTATCATGACGGCCAAGGGAACACTGTATAAAGAACACTTGTCCAGAAGGCAGGGAATCAAAGTCTGTAGGTGGGACATGTCACTGAACAATACCCCCAATACCCCCAAGTGGTTTCTTAATACCTAGCCACTCCACAGTCATCAGCACTCTGACCTGCCTTACAGTCACCTAAGGAGGAGACAGATTGTATATATACATGAGGGTTTTTTTTAGCTAAAGGTGCCACTTAAATTCAGTGTCCCTTAAATTACTCAAGCTACCTTTCCAGTCTTTTAATTCTTGGTATCATGTCTAATTCATAAAAGATACCCAGTAATTATGTTGATAAAAAGAAAGGAAGAAACAGCAAGGGTGGGTGGGTCTACTATTGAAAATATTACAAATAAATTGGAATTTTTACTGTGTACACAAATATTTTAGGAATATTAAGAATCTACTAAGAGTATTCTTGTAAGACACAAGGGAATCTGAGACACTCACAACATTTATAGCTGTTTTAGACAATCTATCAATTAGTCAACAAATCAGAACACTGTTAAAGTCTCGACAAACTAATAAGTACAATATAGGTAGTATTCCTGTTCCAAAAGAGCTGACACTAACACTGGCAAAATAAGCCATAAACAGAAAACGTTAAATAACAACAAAAAAGATAAGTAACAGCTCTGTTCTGTCTAAGAAATGTCAGCAAGCACTGAAAGACTGATTGTGAACGAAGGGAGAGGCGCTAAGGGCTGTGAGTTCAGAGGAGGAAGTGAAAACAAAGAGCAGTGGAAGACCAGGAAGGATCAAGTTTATTGAGGGTATTGAGGGAGGCATGGGTCCTGAGATCTTGGCTCTGGAAGGATCAGGGCTAGCTATTTGAGTTCAGTCAGAGAAGAGGGACAGTTGCTTAAAGTTTAGGGTTTGAAAAAAAGTGAGTTGTCAAATAAAAGGAAAAGTGGTCTTCCATCAGACCTAGAGGCACCCAAGTGTAGCATAAGAAGTTTGCCAAGTCCACCCTATCTGTTAACAATATGAGGATCCACTGTACCCTTATAATTATATGAACAATGTTTTATTTCTTCTTATTATCCTTAACTGAGTTATAAATGCTCGTTGGCTGAGAAAAAATGATAGTAAAATGAGAGGATAAGGAATCAAAGTTTCACCATCACTACCACTCTCCAAATAAGGGAGGTTGTTCTATCTATATCCAAAGATAAAATCAATTTGTTTAAAACATGGCTCTCCAACAGCTATGTGATCATATTCTAAAGGAAGACAAGGAACCACATATTATGCAGGGTTTTACATATACTGGCTAATTTAATCACCATCCTAAGAGATTTGTCTTACTATTTCCATTTTACTGATTAGGAAATTAAAGCATGAGAAGTATTGTTAAAAGCTAAGGCAACAGTGGTTACTAGGGGGCAAAGATGAGTTTCAAATCCAAGTTGAGCTGGACCCAAAGCCTCTATGTTTTTCAGTTATTCCACACTGATTTTGAATCGTCTAGGATTAGAATGTGACTCAATGGTTCTCAGTACTTCTCATTATTGTCTGTTTTTGAGCAATACAAGAACACAAATGGTATAAAGAAGAACTGTACTAACCTGAATAGCTTTATTTAATTTCTTCATTCATCACGTATTTCCTGAGTGATTATACTGTTAGACAAACTGTGGAAAGCTAATGACAATCAGTGAAGGATCTCCTGAAGAGATGCAATCAAGGTGTCCACCCTACGTCACACAAAGGAGTCAGCCTACTAAAATAACAAGTATTTGTTACGCACTGGGACAGACAGAAGCAGGTGATATCAAAAGCAATGAAGATAACAGAAATATCTGATTTGGTTACTGGAGGGACGGGCTAAGGGTAACTCTAAAGCTGCTAGCTTGTGCAGATCGATAGTGGTGACATTCCTTAACACAAGAGGAGAAACAATTCAGTGGCTGGAATAGAGAAGAAATGAAGGGATGGCTTCTACAAATGTGGAATATAAGTGGAGTGCCCAGTAGGTAACTAAAGATAACAAATAATAATGAAAGAAATTGCATTGCAGATTTAATTAAATGAAAGCACTTGGTCACCAACGGTGTCTGTTAAAAATGTGGGCTCTTGGTTTGTTACATAATTTTACATATCTGTTCTACAGGTTTCTCTAATATTTCGTATGTTATCTTATTTTCTCCCATTAAAGTATATATTCCTTGATAAGATCAATTAGATCCGCTGTTCTTTTCTTTAGTACCCTATAGTTTCCCTAACATGACACTTACCACTCTGGGTTTTAAGTTTTCTCAGGACATGCCCTATATTTTCCTTGTTCCTTATCCTATCAGGTGCTCAAAAAACATTTTCAAAAAAGTGACTAAATAAATACATTAATTAATAAATGAATCAGTCATTTAGGACTTCAATGACACTGAGAAAACCAAACTGGTTGATTCTCTCCATATAGTCAAGTGTTCAATATGATATTTACTCCTACCATTAAAAAAACAAGTTGGAAAGTATCTCATGTCCCCAAAAGAAAGAACTTACCTTCTTACTTGAGCATCCAACACAATTCTAGCACCCAACACATTATTTGATGTCATTTTTGATTGAGCCCATTCCTATTCTTTGGGTCCCTAATAATATGTCAGGCACTGTTCTCTGCTTCACCATCCTAATATATCAAGAACCCAAGATACAATCCAAAGGAAAGGAACTCTTGGGGAAAGGCAGGTGTCAGCCTGGTACAAAGATCAGGAATGTATGATATGACGATAAAAATTTCTGTCTTCTTCAGGGATTCATGATCATCGGCCTTGAAGAAGAAGTAAGTCAATTAATATGCAAAGCACATCTAACTTGCTGAGTGCACTGGGAACACTTCATATGGTGTTTTATCTCCATAAACTAATATAATTAGTATGTGAAATATTTATAATTCACCTCATGATTAATCTATCGTAGACTATTCCTTAACAGCAGCATATCATTTTATATTGGGATGTTCTTTGCCCTTTAGTTCATGCAACTCATGAGTCCCTGGAGTTCATGTCCAAATATTATGAAGTTGGAAGAACAGAGACCCAAGGTAATGGATTTAGGTCCTATGATTACTCTAACCTACGCATGTTGTCTAAGATTACACACATACAAGGACACAGTGACCAGTCAAGCCAGAAGGACTACTACTCAAATAGGTACATAAAGCTCAGTTCAGGCACACATCTGAGGAACCAACGACAGGCAAGCACAGAGTGGCTTCCAGAGATTACCATCATTTAGGCTAGAATATTACGACACAGTAATAGTTAAAGCAATCATAAAAACAATAATAATATCTGCCTCCCAGAACATCAAGTAAAATACTCCTGACAACCATGGAAAGTAAGGTATTTTGTACTCAAATAACGAATAAGCTAACAAGGAAAAATATGGTAACTTGCTATTTTTACTGAGTCACATCGATGGCTAAAATTAACAAGCACAAAATAAAGTGTCTCCTAAATACTCGGTTTTTCTATAATCAGTCATAAGACCTAAATTTTTTGGTGCTTATGAGTATTTGTTTTAACTGTGCTTCCCAGAATCCTATATTCTATTGAGCTGTTCTATCATTTGATTTGTGACATTTTGTTGTTACGCTTCTCATAGAGATTATCCGTGTGTTTTGATTATTTCTCCTATGTTTGTTTTGGCAAGTCCAAGACAGTTCTTTGAAATCTTCCCTGAATTTGGTGCTTAATATGCCATTTGAAGAAATACCTCCCCACAAATAATTTAGTTAGTATCCCCAATGTTTTGCTATTTTACACATCACTTTAATTATAAGGGTACCATTAGATAACTAATTACAAAAGTCAAAGCCAGCAAAATATACTGTACACAGTAGGCATTCAAAAAGTATCTGAGAGGGGTGCCTGCGTGGCTCAGTCAGTTGAGTGTCCGACTTCAGCTCGGGTCACGATCTCACAGTTTGTGAGTTTGAGCCCCATGTTGGGCTCTGTGCTGACAGCTCGGAGCCTGGAGCCGCTTTGGATTCTGTGTCTCCCTCTCTCTCTGATCCTCCCCCGCTCACGCTCTGTCTCTCACTTTCTCAAAAATAAATAAAACATTAAAAAAAATATCTGGGAGAGTGAAATATTAAATAATATAGTCCATCTGTAATAGAAAAAGAATCTGAAGGTGGGAGTCACTGTGTCCGGGTCTTTCATACCTTTCTTTTATTCATTTATTTTTTTAAGATGAGAATTTTTATAAACATTGATTTGTTACCCCTGTGTTTCTCATGAAACCAACAATGTAAAAATTCTAAGAATGTGATTCTCACCAGAGGAAAACATTTGAAAGCTATACTTTTAAAAATTAAAACTTCCTATTTTAATTTTTTTAATGTTTATTTATTTTTGGCAGAGAGAGAGAGAGAGACAAAGCATGAATGGGGGAGGGGCAGAGAGAGAGAGAGGGAGACACAGAATTCGAAGCAGGCTCCAGGCTCCGAGCTGTCAGCACAGAGCTGGACACGGGGCTTGAACTCTTGAGCCGTGATATCATGACCTGAGCGGAAGTCGGACGCTCAACTGACTGAGCCACCCAGGTGCCCCAAAACTTCCTATTTTAATAGAGTAAAGGGAAAATTAAATATCTTCTACATGGCTGGGATACCTGGTGCCTCAGTCAGTTGAGCATCCAACTCTTGGTTTCCACTCAGTTCATGATTTCGTGGTTGTAGGATTGAGCCCTACATCATGGTCCACACTGGGTGTGGAGCCTGCTTAGGATTTTCTTTCTCCCTCTCTCTCTGCGCCCCTCTCTGCTCTGTCAAAATAAATAAATAAGCATTTAAAAAAATAAAAACCTTCTACATGGCTATCTAAGTTTCACAAATAACATTTTTTAACATGCTTTCCTTGATCACAACTTAAATAAATTGCCCCCCCTTTTTTTAAAAGTAAGTAACATAGACATAGGTACGGGAGGAAAAAACAGATGAAAAGTGCAAAATGCTATATAAACAATATCATTAAGATGATCTAAAAAGGAAGCCCTGAGGTCATTCAACACAACCTACATGGCATAATAACTTTCTAAGATACCTTTTTCTTGATCTCACCTATGACTCTACATTCTCCATGGGACTCACTAAATACAATAGCTCATAAAATACCCCAGGCCACACTTGCTTACCAGGTGACTGAGGAGCACGAAGTGAGGTTACCTGCCCTGGATTAGCCAGTCAGAGGCAAAGATGGGACCAGTAGAGAGTCTGTGATAAAAAAGGACATCAGTCACAGGTGCTGCTTGTGAGCCTGCCTCCTAAATCCAATGGTGGGAGCATCTTCAAGTTAGATGTTGGGATTAAAATGGTCTCTATTTGGGGTGTCTGGGTGGTCTAGTCAGTTAAGCATCAGACTCTTTTCTGTTTTTTAATGTTTCTTTATTTTTGAGAGACAGAGAGAGAGAAAGAGACAGAGCACAAGCAGGAGAAGGGCAGACAGAGACGTGGACACAGATTCCAAAGCAGGCTCCAGACTCTGAGCTGTCAGCACAAAGCCCGACGTGAGGCTTGAACTCATGAACCGTGAGATCATCACCTGAGCTGAAACTGGATGGTTAACCTATGGAGCCACCCAGGCACCCCAAGCATGGGACTCCTGATTTCCACTCAGGTCACAATCTCACAATTCGTGACATGGAGTTGTGTTGACAGCACTGAGCCTGCTGGGGAGTCTCTTTCCCCTCTCTCTCTGCCCCTCCCCCACTCTCATGTGTGCTTGCTCTCAAAATAAATAAATACACTTAAAAATAAAATAAAATAAAATGTTTTCCATTTAATGGGAAAACAAAAGCCCATTCATTGAGGCAAAAAATTAGAAAACCCATCTTTGACCATGTTCCTCCTTTTCTCTCCATATAATACAGAGGAAAGTGCTTGAACCTGGGTATAAATATGCACTAGAGCCTCCCAACAGATATATGAGTCTCAATGTTATTTGAATTTTCCATTGTCTGTGTCTGAGGGTCACATACCACAGGTCATTAAAAGCCATCCAAAGTCTCCTTCCACCATGTAAGACATTTTCACGTAAGGCACAGTATGGATGCATCCCTTGTGAGTCAGTCTTTCCTTTCTTCCCTTTTGTATTTGCATATAGCAGTGGTCTGGGAATGTCTGGAAATACACAGAATGCCATGCGAGAAGCAAGAAAGCAACCTCAGACCTGGCCTGAGAAAGTCAGAAAGGCTTTAAAGGAGATAGCACTTGAGATGTGCGTTAAAAGATGAAGAAAATTTCCAGTTCAGTTATGTGGGAAGGGCAAAAAGGAGGAAGATTATGAGTTTCCATTAATAATGCAGAGGAAAAGCAAGTACCTGGGACTATAAATATCTGCCTTCTACTTAATTAAGCAAATATTCAGCATATTTATATTATATGAAATATGTATTTGAAATACATAAATATATATTTATATAAAGTAGGTAAGGCATAATAAGATAAGACAGATTTGACATCCTGCTCTTCATTTTTGCATTTTGGCAATGGAGATATAAACAAAGGGCTGAATTTATACGAGAGTTAATATTTGATAGTTTAAGTAACTTTGTTTTAATCTCCAAACTCATATATACTGCTATTACTGCTCATAATTAGTGATGCCAACTGAGTACAAATGAGGTTCGTAATAAACCGCTCCTTTACTAAGTACCCAAAGTTGAATGGGACATTCTAATAACTTTTTTATAACAACTCCTTGTCTTAAAAAACACTTTCAAAGAAATGTTAGTATTTTGCCACTCCATAGGATTCAGTAATAAGGCGAGATTCTCCCAAGAATATTCCAACAGTCCTTGAAAAACTAAGACTGTCACAAAACCTGAGCATCTGGCAACTCTGCCACCATGAAGTATCCATATGGAAGAGACCAAAATGTGTCAAAGTACCCAAAACGATTTTGGAGAGTGTAGAAGATAGAATAAATAATTCAGTATCGTCAACACTTTCAACAGCAGGTAGTGGATATGCTACCTGCTTCTATAATGTGCCAGAATGTAACATAAGTGTGTGAGGCTGTGTGTGTATGTGTGTGCGAGAGAAAGGCAAAGAGAATATGAGTACACATGAGGCGAAAAAACTATTTTTATACAGAAATATTCCTTAGGTGGTTCTCTTTGTAGGGACATCGGATCTCTGTAAGTATAGGTTTATAGATATACAGAAGAAAAAAACAGAGTCAATGAAAATTTATTTTTAAGATAAACATAGCAACAAATATATTACTTCAGAGTCAATGAAAAAAAAACTGTATTAACTTAACATTATGGTTGAAATTGTATGTGCAAAAAAACTCAGAAAATCCAAAATTATGGTTCCCTCAGCAACCATAACTGTGTCCTCATGCATATATGAGTATTTTGCATTACTGTAATGATGATACATTTCAGCCTTAATATCAGTTTATGCAATGTGACTGAATTAGGATTCTTCGGGGAACTATAACTTTGAATTTCTGGACTTTTGTGAATGTAAAATCTTAACCATAAAGTTACACTAATATAGGGTGTGGTTTTGCATTTTATTTTCTGTCATTTAAAAAAACAATTAAGAGTGAATGGTTGACAACATTAAACTAGCAAACAATTGGATAATTTTTAATAATACAAATCAAAGTCTTATTGCTTAAAATAGGGATGTACAAACTACAAACAAAAAGAAATGTCCTTCTGAAGATTAATCAAGGACAAGAACAGGAGAGACATTTTTCCAGGAGTGAGTAAATTTACTTTTTCTATAAAATTTTAGTTTCTGATTAAAAGGTATTTTCATTCAACTATATTTCAACAGGAATATAAATACCAATGGCTGAAATAATTCTCTGACTACATATTCCTGCATCTTACCAAGAAAAAATATAGTATTAAAATGGTATCCCATATTTTCAAGAGTAAAGCTGGTTGAAAGCCACTTTTTCTTCTTGTAGGTGTAACATGGCAGGACATAACCTATAAGATGAAATTGTATAACTGTCACTAACTACTTTTTGATCCTGGAGCTGAGGCTGTTTCAAAATATGGTTCACAAAGAAACGGATACACAATGATCAAGTTAAGTTTAAGAATGAGGTAACTGTTTTACACAATTACTTAGTACTATACAGCCATGGAGTAGTTGCGAGATGGAGGTAAAGAGCAGGGGCATAGTGGGTTCAGGAGACCCGAGTCATAAGCACCTTTGTTTAGCGGAAGATTACAAACACGTCCGTGAGGTGCCATTTTCAACTGGCTTCACAGAACTGATCAGTAGTTCACTTCAACAAAGTGAACACGTTGTACAGGAACCCGTGGAAAGACCCAGAAGCAAAAGGGGCCAACACCCTTTTGGAGAACAAAGAGTTTCGCTGAAAAGGAGGTTCAGAAAGGAGAGGCTGTAAATGCAGATTACATACACACTGTAGAGGACGTTGACAGCAAGGATGACAAGTCTTAACTACAATGTACCAGCAGTAGGAGGACACTGAAGTTTCTTTCATAAGCAAGGAGGCTACGCTTTTTGGGAGAAGAAAAACAGAAAGCAAAAATGATAAAACAAAATCAAAAAAATAAACAAGACCCCACAGAAGACATAGCAGAAGAGGTAAAGACTGAAGACAGGGGACTAGTTATGAAATTAGTATAATAATCCAGACATGTTGCAGCAAAGGCCTGAAAAAATGTGATAACAGTAAGACTTAAGTGGAGGAGAAAGGATTAGGAGGTGCTTGGGAGATTCTGAGATACAGTGACTGCTGGAGCAATTGTGCCACTGATAAAAATATAAAACAAGGGCTGTGTCTGATGTGCAGACAAGAAAAGGCTGAGTGATAATTAGAAACTCTTAAGTGTGGGGCGCCTGGGTAGCTCCGTCGGTTGGGCGTCTGACTTCAGCTCAGGTTATGATCTGGTGGTTTGTAAGTTCGAGCCCCACATCGAGCTCTGTGCTGACAGCTCAGAGCCTGGAGCCTGCTTCGGATTCTGTGTCTCCCCATCTCTCGGCCCCTCCCCTACTCATGCTCTGTCTCTCTCTGTCTCTCAATAATAAAAAAATGTTAAAAAAATTTACAAACAGAAACTCTTAAGTGTAAGATATCAGGTTCCATAGAAACAAGCATTTCCTTCAATAAAAAGTTAGAAATACAGTCTTGAAGATGCCAATCACAGTAATAAAAACAATTCTATTATTTTATACCTGTGTAATTTATAAACTCATAAACTCATAACTCCCCCCGCTTAATCCTTCTGGGGTTGTGAAGGCAATGGTATCAGTTGTACAAATAAGAAAACTGAGGGCCAGCCAGGTGACTCCCCAAACCTGACACAGGTATGACATGGCAAAGTTAGGCTGTAGACACAGATTTTAAAATCTTTGATACAAAAGTTATTTTGAAACTATAAATAAGATCACCCAAAAAATGTGAGGGTAAAAAATAACTGAGTTGTGTACAGACCCACAGGGAAAAAAGAAGACTGCAGAGCAGTAATTATTCAATAGCCCAAGAGATGACCCGGATGCCTAGGACAGTGCTACAGGCCTAGCACTCAACACGTACTCAATGTACCTATCTCATCAACAGCTAACTGGGAGACAGCACTAACAGGGTCCTTGTATCTGCAGCAGATGATGGATTAATTCTCAAACTTTCCTAAAGCAATCACTTTTCCCAACGAAATTCTTACACAAAATTCCTATACGTAAAATACATAAAAAACACTATTGAGTAAATCAGGAGTAGGTGGTCTGGAATTTCACCTAACTTGAACTCTTTTCCTTCTCTTCACAACCCTTTCTTTGTACATCTATTATGTAGCTACCCTTAAGACAAACCCATGCAACCCAGAAAAAATACTGGAAATCCTTTAAATTGGTCATAAGGGTGATATAATTTGGGACCTCTGAGTTTGGTATGGAAGAATGGTAGAGAACACTTGGACTGAACAAATCAAACTAAAATCAACCCCTGCCTGTCTAGACTTGATTTTTAACTAGACTTTCCATTACCATGTTCTTCCACTAGCTGGGGTCTTTCATTAATTCTTTCACGGATATCTCCAGGGCCAACAACTTTCTTCAATTACGACCCACATCATAATTGGACATCACAAGTGGGACAACCCACTTGGACATCACGATTGTATACCATGGAAATGGCACATTTAATGACTCAATTGCCTGCAGCTTTCTTGCTCCAATAACTGTCACAGAATCTCCCTACTTGCTGCATCTTGTAACTGGCCATGCCACATGACTGCACATATAAGTCAGAGAGAATAAGAATGGCATAATGTCAGGAGGCTGAAATTACAAAAGTGAATGCCAGATTTGATATCTTAGAAGAAAGCAGTTGTATATTCTAATCATGTTACTGACACCATGTGTGACAAAGAAGGGAAGGATCTGAATGTTCCTAGAGTTGAAAAAAGTGCAAGGATTATTGAGCCCCTTTTAACAGCAGACTTGTGCTGTTGTTCCATTTTTATATAAACTGTAAATGAAAAATTCAGTCCAATTGGAGAGTAAAAACAGTAATCATTATAAAAAACATCCAGCCCAACCAAGTAGCAAAAACAGTAATCATTATAAGATTTTATTATGGCAGTACCTTTATACAAATATGAAGTAATATATAAAGAAAATCACAGGCTGATTCTTGGATAATTTATTCAAGGAGTAAGTTATGAAAATTCATCAATAAGTAGAATAAATGAGGCAACTCAAAGACAGCTCACCATAGATTCTATTTATGCAACTCCAATTTTAATTTAGTCTGTATTGATGGACTCTTTTATTTCATGTGTTACAGTCATGTTAAACTAGACACAACATGCACTGCGTCTACAGCCTACACAGTACAAAGATGTCTGGACGTGACTTTTGCTTCAAGTGATAAACAGTTCAGTTGTAAAAAGGATTTAAGAAATGTAACAGAAATCAGTGAATAAATTGTTTAAGAAGTAACCACATGCGTTAAAATTTCCCTTTTACTCTCTTGCAATCTGTCATTTGTCCTTGGGAAAAATCATGCTGCCATTGTCCTGGGTAGTCTCAGGCCTCTGCAAAAAAGACAACAAGGTAAGAGAAGAGGGATGGGTAGAGAGAGGCCTGGGACCAGGACAGAGTGCACACCACAGGAGCAGAGCCACAGATTGCACCTGCCATCAAAGACACAGCGACACAAAGGAAAGGGGCATAACTTTCCAAGGGGCATAACTTGGGCAACACATAGGTTGATTCAATGGATAAGGAAGAAGAGTAAGGGAGAAGCCTCATTCAGAAATCAGGAAGTAACCCTGGAAAATCTTATACAGGTGTCAGATGCCAAATCTGATTAGGAATACTCAAGGGAGAAAACTGGCAGGAACTAAGAGAGGGGTAACAACTCAGAAGGGGCCTCCAGCCTGAGGAGGAATCATGCAGGGTAAGAGGGAGACTACGGACAGGAAACCTGGCCATGTCAGCTAATACTGGCAATCAAAGGATGAGAAGAGATGACCAGAGAGCAGGAAAGTGAGGGCCTGGGGCTGACCCTACGGCAACTAGCACTAGAGGGACCCATGGGTGGAGGGTCAACTGACAGAAGGCAGGAATCTAAACATCTGTGCATGTGAATCCAGTGTCTGGGATGGATAAAGCCAACTCTAAGTCACATTATTCAGTGTATCTGTGGCTAAAGATGTGCTCCGTGATGGAGGTTAAGAACGGCTCCAGTACTGTGCAAGACTGAGCCCGCAAGCTCAGGGGGCATTCGCGGGCCTGACCGTGACTAGGCTAAGGAAAGTCAAGGCTTGAACAGAGATAAGGGTTAAGAGAACAAGAGAAAAGAGAATAACACAAAAATGTCTCTGAATTATAATATGTGAACTTGGTAAAAACTACAAAGCAAACCCAGAATATGAAAAGGTAGATTTATCTGAAAGACAAATGAGTACTCTATTTACTTTTACAAAAAAAAAAAAGAAAAAAAGAATCTTCAATAATATTAAGAATAGAATTAAAGCTTCTTAAAGTACAAAGTTATAAGTATACTATTATTACAATAATGTAAGACTAGATACACAGGAGAAGACTATAAGAAAGACTATAAGGTATAATAGCTGTCAGGTTTATGGATTTTCATATTTTATCTCCAAACGTTCTGCCATGTGATTATACATTACTTTTATAATTAAAAAAATGAAAATATTCATAATAAAACTTTTAATGGCAAGCACGCCTAGTACCTTTGAATTATTTGACTAAAATAATTTCTGCTTACAACACATTTCCTGGGTAAAGAGCAAAGTATTTACATATACTGTTGCACACTGAAGTCCTTTTGAAATCTCAAAAATTAATAATCCTTACACATAATTTGTATATCACTATAAGGTAAAGTTAACCTAAAGAAACAATTTAAAATTTTCATTTTAAAACATTTTATTTTTAGATATAGGAAATATGTTCTAATGTCACCTTTATACAGCACTAGGGGAAAATTAAATTAAAAAAATCATTGTAGTGTGTTGTGATGCAAATTATTTAGGATAAGTGCTAGAGACTGCACTTTTTTAAGTTTATTTATTTCGAGAGAGAGGGGAAGAGAATGAGAATGAGTGGGGGAAGGGTAGAAAGGGAGGGAGAGAGAACCCCAAGTAGGCTCAGTGCGCTTAGTGCAGGGCCTGACGTGGGGCTCGATCTCATGAACTGTGAGATCATGACCTGAGCTGAAATCAAGAGTCAGATGCTTAACGGACTAACCCACCTGGGCACCCCAAGACTGCATGTTTTTAAGGGGCAAGAATCTTGTCATCTCCATGTTTTATAAAATTCCACAATGCATAGATACCCTGTTTACCTGTTACATTCACTAACATTTAAACAAGGATTGTGATAAAGAACATGGGATTCTGAAAGGAGCCTACCTGGGAGTACCACTGACTCTTAAAGCAGACTACCCAGGTCTACCACAGAACCTGAGGGCACACCACACGGGTCACCCATGGAACCTGAGGGCACGCCACCTGCTCCACCAACTACTGGCTAAGTGATCTTGGGAAAGTTTACTTACCTTCTGTTTGCCTCTGTTTCCTTATGGGGTAAATGGGGCTAATCACAGTACTCTTCTAATAAGGTGGTGTGAGGCTATGTGAAGTATTTTTGACTTAACGCTTTGCACACTGTAAGCACTCTAAAACCAATGGAGACTACTTGCCATTATTACTGATCAATCCTGTTTTTGGAATAAAATTCCAATTAAATGAGGAGTCAAAGTTCAAAATACTGCACTATTGGTAAGTTTCCTCATTCATCACTCTGTGGTTATTATACTCTTATTTTTGTTTTCATCATACAAGATGTCACTTACCAAAATTATTACTGGAAAACTCTCCTCACAAGTGAACAGCATTGGACTTAATTACTCTTGATCTTTAGGCAATAATCGTGTTCTGGGGCCACTGTAGTTAAGTAAGCCCTAGGCTTCCTAGAATCTAGTGAAAGAACATTTTGTCAGTCTTCCTTCCTTCCAAACACAGTGTGTGAGAATCCAATTTGGTTAAATTTTGGATTGCTGGCAATTGTAAGCTCATCTGGGAGTAATTTTTCTCCCTGGATGACTTGAGCTTGAGCTGGGAGAGGAAAAATTAAATTCTTTTTATTGCCAAAATCATTATATGGCCTGCCTTTGAAGTCTTTTGCAAGGAATACAGTGTCCTGTGTCCACTAGCCACCCAATTCTCAGAACTCCAAGTAAATGGTCTATCGATTCAGTTCAAATGATATTTTGATACACTACTTTGATGCTAAGATTAATTCGCGGGGGGGGGAGGGTGGGGAACAGGTAACATTTTTAAAAGATTCTGATTAGGTTCATACTTCAGTTTTTGAAGATGTTTCAGGTCAGATCAAAGTTAAGCAAATTAAACAAGGTTAAGAAGAGTTCATTTCACATTTTAGTTTGTGGTAGTTTGTGGTAGTATACACTTAGCACATTCATATTGATTATGACCATGATGCTGATACTAAAGAGAATACCTATTCTTAGAATTTCGGAACTGCTTATTACGCTAATAGCTCCCAGATTTGGGTTTCAAACCTAGACTTCTCACTCAGCCTTCAGATACTCAACTGTCTGTTGGAAAACACGTGGATAGCCCACTGGCACCTAAAGTCAAAAGGTTCAAAACAGAATTCATCACCTAGTCCAATATACATATTCTTCTGCTGTATTTATTATTGCAGCCAAAGGCAGAACCATCCACCAAACCAGAAACCTGAGAGTGATCCCTCCCTTTGAATCACTCTCCCTAAATTTCCATATATAACTTAATGAGTCCTGCCAATTTTATTTTCTGAATATTTCTCACATCTGCCCCTTCAAGTTCATCCTTATTCCCTTTTACCTAGTGAAGCCTGACCTACTACAAAATCCACCTAACTAACTTTCCTCTTCCTAAGCCTGCCTCCCTAACAACTTCATATTCAGCTAGCTGCAGAAGTCATGTATTGAGAATGTAAATCCAGCCAGGTCACTCCCTGTATAAATCGCAAGACCCTTCAGTTAGTATATGAAATGTCAACCCACATGGGTCTCCACCCAGATCTACAAGCTCATCTTCTGCCTTGATCTATTTCACAATTATTTACTCACAATTACAAGAGTAATGAAATGACGATGCTTCCTTACTTGAACCAGGCTTCCTTTCACCTCCGTGTCTCTGGTTACTGCTATCCAGTTTACATCGTATGCCACTGTCTCATGCTCCCTTCCTCAAAGCAATCTGCTAATTCCTTTGTATCAATTAAGAAGCAATTTCATCACCCCTTCGAAAAGGTCTCCTAGATCCTTCTACCAACACCCAAATTGTATTGTGTACTCCTCTTGAGTGTTCCTATATCTTTACACTTACCCAACTGGAATATAACTTTTTAAAAAATTATCTGTCAACTAATCAACAAAGATCTTGGAGGTGAGGGTTTATCTTATTCACTGATCTTCATATCCTCAATTCCTGCCTACTGATAATTATTTTATTAAGCAATGAGTGAGTGTGTGTGTGTGTGTAATCTTTGACTCCTTAACTTCGGTCCCATTATCATATATCAAATTTTTTATATGCACAAAATGAATACAAATCAATAAAAGCAAACATACTGCACGGTATTGTGACAGCATTTGCTTGATAAACAGAAAAAGATGAACAAATTTTCCATTATTTCCTCTTCTGTTCAGTTATGTTAACGTCAAACTGGTTTTGTCTTCTATTTTAATAGTGACTCTAACAATCTTCGGACCCCACAGTGGTTTCCAAGTACCCTGTCATTCTCTTCACCCTATAGGCTGTGCTTGGGCCATGGCAGACTCCTCGTCACTGTCCCAAGCACACATCTATGCCTCCACCTCTGCATGAAATATCATCCCCTCCCTCTCTCCTGGAAAACACATACTCCCATAAATGTCATGCCTGTCTTGGGCACTTCAAGTCATTTTGTCTAGTTTTTATTTTCATAAATCTTTGTGCAGATCCCTGGCATAGTGTTCCCTTTGTGTTCAGTGTGCTTCCCAGCCTGCACAGTAAGCACCCTTTCCCTTTTCCATGCAAAATGCCTGTGACATAGATGTTCCATAAGGATTAATTTAATGTATTCTAGATAAATTTGTTCGTACTCCTATTCCCATCCATTGGGACTACTGAAAGGATTTGTCTTTAGCCACATGCTCTCCTCCTTAAACAAATATTCCCTATGAAAACTCAATCATCCTTATAGCTTCATGAGTAATCTTCAGAGGCAGATACCCAGCTTTCATATATCACCTGAACTCTAGTCCTCCACTTTCAGCAGCCCACAAAAAATACCTACTTGGAGGCCATGCTATTAATTTAAACTCAGTATACTAATATTGGCCTCATCCATCCCTTATTTCCCCCATCATTCCTTGCCCACCTCACTTCACTCTTTGTGCAAAGAGCATAGTATTATACTAGATCCTGAGGGTAGGGTGGAAGGCATATTTGATTATCCCCTTACTCTTAACTCCTATAATGAAGTATCGCCAAGCTTTGCTAATTTCTACTCTAAATAAGATGCTAAGTTTTGCCTCTTCTCCCCCCATCCAATGCTGTGTTATCAGTTCGGACCACAAAAATGAAGTACCTTCTTAGATGATTTTCCTGTCTTCAATGCCTTTCTAACATATTGCCTCTATGTTAACCTTACCAAAATACACTTTGACTAATCAATCTGCCAAGCCCTTTGGGAAACTACCTGGCTCTAAAGGAAATGAGAATAAGAGACCAGTTTAGGTTATTATAAAGCAAAACATTAGGTAAATCAATCCTCAAAACCTTCCAAATGAGAGCCTGGTTAATGGGTAGAACTCTGGGTTTCTTGGATTTCAGTCTACTACTTATTTCTTCATTTAAACTGATGGAGTTACTTTCTGAGAAAAGTCTTGGTCCTGCCAGCAGATCCTTCTGCAGCTCAAGGATATAAGCCAGATTTTTACTTTTATAACACAACACCATCTTTGGCAACTACAGAATTAGGAACTGTAGCATATGGATCTTCTTTCAGTCAACACAGAATACCAATACCTCAGACACATGTTAATGACCTAAAGATTATTTGCCCTAATACATACTAAAATATTTATAGATGAAATAATATGACACACAAGATTTACTTCAGAATAACCCAGTGTGGGCGAGGGGAGGATAACGTGGAAAGGGTTCACAGATGACAAAAGATTGATCTTGAGTTGATAATTATTGAAGCTGACTGATGGGAACCTACAGCTTTATGACACTACTATCCCTACATTTCTGTTTGAAATTTTTCCATTGAAGGTTAAAATAAATTTGAAATCAAATGCTGTAAAAAATTATCAGTATTTACCATGGATAACGGAGCTCTGGCTGATAATTTTCTTCTTTATCTCTAAATATTCTTCTTTGTTTTCTAAGATGAAGAAGAATTACTTTAAGAAAATTGTAAAATGCTAACATTTTAAACTATCTTCTCTACATCAATTAAGCCTCTTCTTACCCAACTAATATTTGAAAGGGATATGTTAGTTATTCATTTTTTAGAGTCACCTGAAACTTTATCATTTTATCAAAAGAATCATTAAGCTATGTCCCTATACTATTTTATTCTAGGACTCAGTAGAACTCTCTGCGCTAGAAAAAGTATTAGCTTCTTCTTGCTTTTCACTGAGAGATGTTCCATGAATTAATGTAACAGAAAACCGACACACATTTTTTTAGGAAGTGCTGTCAAAAAATATCCATTATTATAGTCAATGCCCCTTATAATAAAGATCTACCTAATGAAGTCCACTTAGAAGTATGGTTTTTAAAATTAGAATCACCTGAGAGATTGAAAAAAAAAATCCTGATGCCTAAGCCACACCTAAGACCAATTAAATTAGAATCAGAGGCGGTGAGATTTAAGCATCAGTACTTTTTAAAGTTCCTAAGTGATTTTAATGTGCAGCCAAGGATGAGAGATATTGTTTTAAAACTATATAAATCAGTGATATTCTGTTGATTTTTTTCTTATGGAAATTGTTGAGCACACAGAAAACTAACAGTTTAATAAGTCCCATATAACCAACACACAACTTCAACAGCTATCAATATTTTTTGCTAAGGTTGGTTCAACTATTCCTCCCACTTTATTTTTATTTATTTATTTTTTGCTGAAATATTTTAAAGCAAATGTCAGACATACAATCACTTCATCTTTCAGTACTTTGGTATGCAAACATTGTTTCTCATGATTAACTGACTTAATTCCTTTTTATTAGACAACAAGAGGCTTTGATGAGCTTAGATTTTTGTTCAAATGGATTAAGTTTCCTTAAATTAGAATTTCCAAAATAGCTATGTTTCCTGTATTCCTTTGCTATAACTTGGATTTTTATTTTTGCTTTTGTTTTAATGGTTTTCGGTTATATTGTATATGTGCATTTTAATGAAAGCCAGATCTTCTTTGATTGCATGGGTTTTAAACATATCCTCATATTACTGTCCTCTCAAGATTATATACAGTATCTACTCTGCCTATTATATCATGTCAAATCCCTCAGTTTGACTTCATTAACAGTATTTTTCTTCATTATAAAAGTAATATATTTTCATTATAGAATAATTTGAAAAACACAGAAATAGAAAAAGAGAAGAATAAAATCACTTATAATTCTACAACCTATATGTAACAATCTTTTACATTCTGGATATTTAATCCTAGTGTCCTCTTAAACATACAAACACATTTTACAAAATTGAGATGTACTATATGTATCGTTACCATAATATAATTTTTACTTAACGTTTTCAAGAGTTTATTCCCAAGTCTTTAAATCTTTAAAAACATGATATTTAAGGGCTGTGGAATTAATATGCCACTATATGTATGTCTCGTGATTTACTAAACTAGTCCCTTATTACTGGATAGTTGGATTACTTTCCAGGGATTACATATGATGCTTTGTTGATAATTCTAATCATGCCTTTGTCAAGAACAGTAAAGGGTCTAAGATTTTGCCCTACCTGGAAGTTAACAAGTTAGCCTGCCCCCATTTCTTGGATGCTGGCAGCAGACATGACACCCCTGGGTCAGACAAAGGACTTATTGCTTAGGACACAGTAAGCAGCGTGAGCTTCATTTCACATCGGTTCTCCTTGGCCTCCAAGGAGCATGACGATAATGTGGAGAGGGCCAGATGGATGATGCACAGGGAGTGGGTTAGCATCATAGCTAAGGAACCCTGAGCTTAGGAAACCCAATCTTCCATAATGAGCTGCAAGCAAAGTTGCCAAACTTTGCTCCATAGGGAGACGTTATTATACTGGTCAATAAATAAACAAGCCATCTGATCAGAAGGGAGATACTATCTCCTCAAAACTATATGCCAATGCCGTTATGCCATACAAACCTCCCCCCAAAAGACAGTCCAGAACAATAAGGCATTTAACTCCTGCTTGCAAGACATACAGAAAGGTGAAGCCCATAAAAAATCGTCTCCCAAATTCCTTAGGACAAATATTTAGTGTGATTACTGAAATTCCTGTTACAATATAGTACCTTCAAATTATTGTCTAAAAAGACTGAACTGCTTTATACTCATGTGGATAATGAATGAATGCCTCTTGCCTCCCTTTCAAAAGCTTCCATGACTTTAACCTTCTTAACTTCTCCTATTTTACTGTCCCCACAAAATACTTCCCATTAATTAGAGGCAGAATAGCGTAAGTAACTAAGGAGAGAGACTCTGGGGCCAGAAAGCCTGAGTTTATTTATTTATTTTTCCCTTTCCATTTCTTTTTTTTTCTTTTTTTTTTTTAAATATGAAATTCATTGTCAAATTGGTTTCCATACAACACCCAGTGTTCATCCCAACAGGTGCCCTCCTCAATACCCATCACCCACCCTCTCCTCCCTCCCACCCCCCATCAACCCTCAGTTTGTTCTCAGTTTTTAAGAGTCTCTTATGTTTTGGTTCCCTTCCTCTCTAACCTCTTTTTTTTTCCCTTCCCCTCCCCCTTGGTCTTCTGTTAAGTTTCTCAGGATCCACATAAGAGTGAAAACATATGGTATCTGTCTATCTCTGTATGACTTATTTCACTTAGCATCACACTCTCCTGTTCTATCCACATTGCTACAAAAGGCCAAGTTTCATTCTTTCTCATTGCCATGTAGTATTCCATTGTGTATATAAACCACAATTTCTTTATCCATTCATCAGTTGATGGACATTTAGGCTCTTTCCATAATTTGGCTATTGTTGAAAGTGCTGCTATAAACATTGGGGTACAAGTGCCCCTATAGAAAGCCTGAGTTTAAATGGCAGTATGACTATTTACTAGATAGGAGCTTTGGAATGAGTTGCTTAATAAATTTGTTTCTCAGTTTTTTCAACTCAAAGGTGAAGACAATAAACACCTCAGTAACTATTAATACAATTATGAAATGTGTTAATACATGGAGAGCACTTCATAAACGCTATGTAACGACATGCTATTCTCTTGTCTGGCTGTTCTTCCATATGTGTCTATCCCAGGCCTACTCATTCTTCGAAGCTGAGTAGGATACCAATGCCTCCATGAAAACAAATGATTTTTCCAGCTCTGAACTCCAAGTTGTACCACATACCTCCAGACCTTTTCATTGCGTATGACATTCAGGGGTCTAGATGAAACAGATGTCTTTTGCTTCTAATGTTTCAAGGCTTTTTCAACTAACGACAGTATTACAAGGCTTCTAGTATTTATCAAAATCTCTAACCTTCTTGACCCCACTGGTATCAAAATCATGTGGCCCAAACTCTGATCACTGCAAATGAAAATCTTTATATATCAATTATGCAAAAAACTGAAGTGATTTTTTTTCAGGAGTGAATCAATAACTTTCTTTGTGTTGATAAGCAGTCAATTGAAACAGTGCTGGACATTTCAATAGTTGAATGAAATATTTTAAGCAAAATGTTTCCTGTATCATACATCAAGATAGTAGAAATCACAGGCAGTCAAACTGCTAGAGCAATATTAAAATTCACCATGATAACGGTGGCACCGAATTGAACAAGGTCTAAAATTAATAAAGTGGGAAACCAAATAGTTTGTAGAATAGAACAATTACACTGGGACAAAAACCAGATTAAAAATACAGAAAACTTGCAATTTCCTAAAATAAAAACATGTACTTCGAGGAAGGATCTCCATTGTAGTAGGCATTCTGAAAACAAGAACCACAGTTATTTTTAACACAAAGTTAAAAGATGACATTGTGATTCTAAAAAAAATACCTTAGAATTTTACTTGTCCCCAGAATTTTCACGTATTTTAATATATATAATATAAAATTAAATATTAGAAAAACCTTATGAGATGGAAAGCACAAATATTATTTTTTTGTTCCACATACACATACACATACAGAAACGAGAGTTGAGACCCATAGTCACAAAATTAAAATATTTTTGAAAGGAAAGCTCAGTTGTATATAAAATGTTGAAAACCATACTAAATATCATTTTAAATAATTTAAATTACTTAAAGTAAATTTATTTTGGGGCGCCTGGGTGGCGCAGTCAGTTAAGCATCCGACTTCAGCCAGGTCACGATCTCGCGGTCCGTGAGTTCGAGCCCCGCGTCGGGCTCTGGGCTGATGGCTCAGAGCCTGGAGCCTGTTTCGGATTCTGTGTCTCCCTCTCTCTCTGCCCCTCCCCCGTTCATGCTCTGTCTCTCTCGGTCCCAAAAATAAATAAACGTTGAAAAAAAAAAGTAAATTTATTTTATGTTATTTAAATAATTTAAATCATTACAATTTAAATTTTTTACATACTATTCTCAATTAAATATAATGTATGCAAGTTATTAGGACTTCTTAAGCCCTGTTAAAAAGTTCTCTTATACAGGAAAAGAGTGGTGCATGAAAATATTCAAAAGAACTAAGATATACATTTTTTATTTGATTGCCATCACCCACAAGTAAAGCAGGAATGCACAAATACATACACACATCAGCCCAGATTTGGAGGAAACAATGGATGTATACTCCTGACTAAGATTTTGACCCAGGAGGAATTGAAAATGTTATGGAAGTAGCATTGGGATTAAAATACATAGTGCCAAAAATGACAAAGTTTCTTGCTTGCTTCCTCTTCTCCTCTCAACTCTTACTTTTCTCTCTTGGGTAAAACCCTGTATTTTAGCTTTGGGTTTTTCTGCTTTTTTTTGTTTTGTTGTTGTTTTTACTTCTTACAAATGCATTAGTTTTATATATATAATATACCTATAATATATCTATTCAACACACTGCAAAACATCACCAAAATAAGTCTAGTTAATGTCCATTTCTACACATAATTAACAGTTTTGTCTTCTTATGATCTTTTAAGATCTACTCTCTTAGCAACTTTCAAATACACAATACAGTATTATTAACTATAGTCATGATCCTGTACATTACATCCCCAGGACTTATTTGTTTTATTTTCACCATGTTTGTTACCATTCTTTTGAGTGATATTTTTGCTGGGTATAGAATTCTAGGTTGCCAGTTTCAAGTTTTCTTTCTGTGTTTTGAAGATGTTGCTCCACTGCCTTCTCCCTTGCAATGTTTCCAATAAGAAATGTGCTGCTAGGTTTAACTTTGTTCTTCTAAAGTAACTTGTTATTGCTGTTCTTTTTTTAAATTCAGTTGCTTTTAAGACATTCTCCTAAACACCACTATAGACAACAGACTCTACAGCGGCCCTCAGGATCTCACCTCGTATTCACGGCCTGTGTAACCCACCCTCCAACCTTGAGTGTAGGCAGGACCAACCACTTGCTCTAAACAACAGAATACAGCAAAGGTGACAGGGCATATATGCTTCTACTACGTAAGATTTTACCACCTTGCATTTCAAGGCGACTCTCCCTTTCTGGGTTCACAGACATGTTAGGATGACCTACATACCAGGGAATGAGGGTGGCCCCTTGGCAACAGCAAGCAAGAAGCTGAAACCCTCAGTCTAATAGCTAACAAGAAAATGAATGGTACCAACAAACATGTGAGCTTGGCAGTGGATCCTTCTCCAGTTGAGCCTCAGTTGAGACCACAGCCGTGACTGAATCATGAGGTTTTCCAGTCTGGCTGGTGGGAATAGGTACTATTTCTGGCCTTTTGTGAGCAATGGGCATTATCTCGTTTTGTTTTGTTTGTTTTAATGTCTATTTTAGAGAGAGTATGTGTGTGCGTACACACACACAAGTGAGGGAGGTACAGGGAGAGAGTGGGGAACAGAGGATTTGAAGAAGGCTCTGCACTGACAATAGAGAGCCCAAAGAGGGCCTCAAACTCACCAACCATGAGATCATGACCTGGGCTGAAATCAGAGGCTTAACCGACTGAGCCACGCTGGTGCCCTGCCACTATTGTTTTTAATCCTCTCAAATGGGTCCTTCTCTGGCCTTCAGTTTCCCAACATACATGAACTTATCTGTACTCAGATGAATGCTCAATGGGGATGCTCTATAGACCTCCAGAGTTCTTTCTTCCAGCAGCTTTCTTTATTCTAGTATTCTGAGTGTGCTCTTTGTTTTCCCCTATCTAGATTCTTACCTCCATCTCCTCAATTCCATAGGTCTACTAGTCTTTCCTGGGATTCCTTTTATTTGCATCAGGGCCCAGAAACTCTTTCAAAGCAAAAAGTTTGGGAAATAAGAGTGCCCACCTCATCTAATTGGCTTGTCTCAGGGATCACGGCCTGGTTGATGCTACATCTTGAATGGTTTCACATATTTTGTCCACATTTTCTTTGTTTCAGAGGGAAAAGCAAATCTAGTTGTTATTTCATATTGGTTGAAAGCAGAAGTCTTCCAACAAATATGTTTAGCTATAGAACCAAAACCAAACCAATGCAGGAATTAGGGTAGCCAAATAGAACATAAAAGGTGTTTGTTCTGGCTATGAAATATAATACAACTGTTGGAGGAAAAGTAAAAGAAATTTGGGAAGTAGAAGAGATTGCCTATTGCCTTTACCATAATAGCTGATAATCTTCAGATACTATTGAAAGATTACAAATCAAACAATAGAAGTATATGCATATTTAAAGAATATATAGGTAAAAAAATGAGAAAAATAATGTTGATTGAAATCAGATGGTAGAGAAAGAGCAATGGATAAGTGGGAACACATTAATTTTATCATCATTTATTACAAAGAATTAATAGATACTAACTCAAAAATTAGTGAACTTAGGGTATCATAGAAAGTCTTAATTATGAAGGTAACCAATAAGAAAAAAAAAAAGAAAGCCTTCTTAAACATCAAAAGAACTACACACACACACACACACACACACACACACACACACACACACACACAATTTTATAAAAAATAAATAAATAACTACCAGTGGAAGTAGAAAATCTAAAAAACAAATAAAAACAGATTTTCCTAATAGGGAAAGCTGCCCCCCCCAAGAAGATCCACCACTATCATTACAACCACTGCCACCATTCCACCCCAAAAGAGATACTAAGCTTGCACAGTATCACAGGGGAATGCTAGCAAATTTTTAAAGAGCAGAAAAGTCCATTTCTTTTTAAGCTGGTATTAATAGGGGGTGAGAAACTTCAAAATTATTTTATTTTTCTGAAGTAAGTGTAACAAAACCAATGCATAACAAGTAATCTCACTTCTAAATAAATAAATCTTGAATAAAATATTAGCAAACAGAACTTAACAACAAGATATGAAGACAGTAAAACATCATGAACAAGTGATCTTCTTCGTCAACACACAAGCATGGTTCAATATTAGTAAATCAATAAGATTCATCACTTCAACAGCTCTAAAGAGAAAAAGCAATCGCATAATCATGACTAGGCATTTAACAAATTTAACAACTATTCATGATTTTTTAATCCAATAAAATTGCTATTCTTAAAATAGGAATACATAATCTTTTTCACTATAATAAAATATGTTCAGTTCAATTCAAAAGCCAGCCTCATACTTAAGATGAAACTTTAAAGTCAGAAACAGGACAAAATACTTACTGTCACCAGTACTATTTAGCATTGTGTTGCAGGAACCAGATGACAGAACTAGACAGGAGAAAAAAAAATTGAAAGGAAAAAAAATGGGAAAGAAATAAGTAAATTTTTTAAAAAGGAAAAAAATGAACATATCAGTATTTGTGGTCAAGATTAGAAAGCTTAAGACCATCAACCAAAACCCTATCTCTCACAAAGAATTAGAGAATTTGGTAAGCTTACAGACTACAAAATTAGTATGTTTTTAAATTATTAAAATACTCAAAATATTATGTTTTGTGATATATATATGTATATATATATACATATATATGGCAAGCATTTAAGAAAAGATTGCATAAGCAGTAGTACATACATATATAGGTAAAATTTCTAAGAATAAATTTAAGAAATGGGTAAGAGCTCTAAGAAGAAAATGTCAAAGTGTTACTGGAAGAATCCCAAAGATGACTCGAATAAATGAAAAGCAGTACCACTACTTCAGATAGGAAGAGTTAACATAAATAGACATCAATTCTCTTTGAGTCTGTTTATCACAATTTTTAAAAGGTTGTTTTTGCTTATTTTAAACTGGACAAATGGATCCTAATTTCCATAGCTAAAGACAAGGAGAAAACAACAGTCAAGAAAATTCTGTTGGAAGTGAAGGTGGGGAGGGATGATTAATTGGAAGTGGAGATGGAGATTAACCTCACCAGATATTAAAAAATACTTTAAAATCTCAAAAAATAGCACCAAATAACAATGATCCAAACATAACACGGACCAATGGGAAAGAAGAGCAGATCCAGAAATAGAATCCATACAAGGAGTTAGCATGTGATAAAGGTAACCTCTCAAAACAAAGACGAACAAACTAATTGGTGTTGAATCAGCTTGGTAGGCATCTGGAGAAAAAAATAAACTGGAATCCAGACCAGCATGCACCAGAACAAATTTCAAAGGATCCAAATGTTTCGTGTAAAAAATGTAACTACCGAAGTACTAAACTGCTGAATGAGCCCTTATAAAATCACTTCCCCGCAGGTCACAGCTTGCTACCCAATGGAAGTAAGTGATACATAATTTATAATAAGTGTAAGTGATATATAATTTAACATTTTCTAGTAGCCACTAAAATTTTCTACTAGCCATTAAAAAAAGGAAAATGAAAATGAAATCAGTTCTAGTAATATATTTTATTTAACTCAATACATCTAAAATATTATCAGCATATAATCGGTATAAAAAATACGGGAAAATTGCATTATTTATTCGAACTAAACATTTTTAACTCAGGGTGTATTTTACAGTTATAGCTTATCTCAAGTCAGAACAGCCACAGTTCACAGACTCAACAGCCACATGTGGCTGGTGACTACCAAACCAATCACCAGTCTTAGGAAGTGCAGTCTGAGCTCTACAAATGCAGGGTATATGGCTCGTTTGTTCACCTTGGTTTACCCAGTGCTTGTATAGTGCCTGGCATATATTTTTGTGAGACCAAGAAAATAAGGAACGAAGAGTAAAAATGTGTTCTGTTTGAGAATCAAAGGCATCGATACGGCGCGGGGGGGGAGGTTTCGGCGGGAATCATGTGTTACATTAGAGGTCTTGGGTTCAAGTCTTGGCTCTAAAATTTCCTAATGGTAACCCGAGCACAGCACAACTTTTCTGAACCTGGTATATAACAGGAGATTGTTCATACTTACCTGCTAGGAGGAACAGATGAAATCCTGCAGAAGTGCATTTAAAAACACCATCTAGGGGCGCCTGGGTGGCGCAGTCGGTTAAGCGTCCGACTTCAGCCAGGTCACGATCTCGCGGTCCGTGAGTTCGAGCCCCGCGTCAGGCTCTGGGCTGATGGCTCAGAGCCTGGAGCCTGTTTCCGATTCTGTGTCTCCCTCTCTCTCTGCCCCTCCCCCGTTCATGCTCTGTCTCTCTCTGTCCCAAAAATAAATAAACGTTGAAAAAAAATAAAAAATAAAAAAAACACCATCTATCATTATTAAGGTAAAGAGCTCTGTCTCTGTGATCACTCCTTCCAGAAGATACAACCTTCCTGCTTTTATGACTGTCACCGTCTATCCCCTACCCATGGATGTGCAGGTTAAAATTCTGCAGCATGTTGGTCCATATTCTATCCCTGCAAGACTATTATTTTGATTTGTAAATTTGTGTTCAATGCCTCACTCCATATCTCAGCTGGCTACAGATAGAAGCCTCTCTGCCTTCGCTTGACAAGGAGAGGATTTCCTGAGGTGTCTCACACCCTTGTATCCTGCTGGGCTCCGTCCGGTTTGGAGCACCTAACTCACTAGTCACCCTGTGATGTAGGTTAGGAACGGGGTACAACAGAAGCCAGAAAAGGAAATGGACCTGAAATCCTAAGATGTGCCTCAGAAAAATGTAGAGACTAAAAGGGGCTGGACAAAGAGATGAGCCCATGGAAGGCGAAAGAAAAAGAGTCAACAAGGAGCTTCTGATCAGGAAGTTGGATCCAATTTTGCTGCATTTTCAGCGATGACTTGGGTCACCAGAAGGTTAGTATTCCATTCATCTCGCTCCCTGATCCCTAATTAGTAACTCCTGGCTGCTCGGTAAAAAGGAGGAAGAGTCAGAGGAACACGTTATCTCCCCACAAAGCTTCCCTGATTACTTAAGTCATCAAAGCTGGCATTTTGAGTAAGTGAACTAGAAAAACAGAGATACATACAGCCAGTCTTTCAGATTACCCTCAACCAGCCAGAGTGGCTGAGCTAAAAGCCTCCTAGATTGAGGTCACTTGGACAGCAAGAGTATCAGTGTGACTTCTGAGTGAAACAATCTTCTCATTGTCAGATAATGCACTATATTTCTTTGTAAATATAGAGGAGAAAGAGCACAAGCCAGGAAACCTTGGTTTTTCTTCTGCCTGCCACTTAAAAGTGGCCTATCTTTGCACAATAACTTAATCTCTCCCAGCACATTTCCAATATATGTTAGGTGAATATAATTATGCCTTGCTTACCTAACAGCTTCAAGAATATTCACTGCTACTTAGGTTTTGCTATCACACACAATGGTTATGGGAGGCTGGTATGTTACTATTAGAGTGATTTCTGGCATGGTCTATAAATAAACCAATGCTGGGGAACTTTCTGAAGATACTGGGGTAGGTGTTCTGTGAAAGAGTTGTATTATAATACACATGTGATTTTATTATAGAGTTGGCATGCATTCTAGCACATTTTGTGCAAAACCTCTAAATAATGTCATGTGACTTGATTTCCTACCGTGGTTTCAATATCTTTCCCACAGCAGGTACATGATGTAATTGAGCTGAGTGTTCCTAAGAGTAAGTTATAGTAGAAAAGTGAGACATCCCTTTACTCCACACATGTACAAGCACAGACGGAGATGGCTCAAAACATCTTCATGATCTGGGGGCTAGGACACTTGTCCTGCCTCCAAGGTGAAATAGTCCTGACACAAAGAGAGACTAGAGAAAGGGCTAAGATTCATTAGACAAGAATTACTGACAGAACTCAGGGAGCACAGTTAGGCAACAGCCACTTAGTTTTCTACATGTATTGCTTAGAAAGAAGCTAAATTTTAAGAGATAAGGGTCCCAGTGCTGTTTATGCCACTTGCACACAGGTTTCTTCCTGGATTAAACTCATAAGAAGGATTTAGTATTTAAGTTTCCTATGAAGGGGGTCTTTGTTCCCCCTAAGGCCTTAAGAATAATTTTAAAGAGAGAAGAAAAGAATGATATGCAATTTTGTAGTTCTTTATTATGAAGTGGGGCCCCTGTGTTTCTCCAGAAAAATAATTTCTCTTACTGTTCTCATTCACAAAAACGAAGCATTCCCAGTGTCTGACTAAAGCAGCATAAAGTTAGGAATATTGCTCAGTGGATTTATTCCTGTGAAGATGAAAACATACAATGGAACAAAGAGAAAAAAAAAGGATAATCTTAAGGCCACAGATAACTGACCATATCTAAGTCAGAATTCCAAGGGAAGCCAAAAATGAACTGGAAGCTCACTGTTTGTTTCCGTTTTATTTTACTTTTTTTTTTTTGTCTCCAGTTAGAAGATATGCAATTTGATTGATGGTATTTTTTCCACATTGGTGACATTTTAAATAGAAACCAAGATTTTTTGGGGGTGGTTGTAATAGCTCGATGAAATCTTTAACATGTGCCAAAATGTTTCATTAATGTAAGTCAGCCAAATAATCCTCTTGCGTTGTAAAAATATTTTCTAAAAAATGCTTTCTGAACTGTTAAGGAATTAGAGGACTCAGGGTTTAGCTACAAATACATGGGTTATATTGACTAATGTTGTACCTGTATTTCTTCAAAGCAAACCATAAAGATGATGTGATTCTGATGAAGTTAGATACGAAGCTGTCAACTTTTTTATGTCAAATAATTACTAGTTTTAAATTTAGATGGCTATCAGCAATCTGAGATTCAACCAAGTTGCCGTGTTTCTCATTCAAAACAACTGCTTGCCCTTGTTAAAAGCCGTGAAGTTGCCACCATTAGGTTTATTATATTTAGGTCACGATGGCCAATGTCCAGTACAGACATTGTTCTTGGTAAAAAGAAATACTTTTACTCTGTACATTGGTTTTTCTAGTTGAAGTCAACAGCCAGTTCATGTTTGATTAGTGATAACAATAAAGAAGTGTGTTACTTAAAAGTAGGAAAACTGCCTTTCAGTCAACTGAAAACTGCATATTTAACATTAAAGCAGAAAAGTATAGTGATGCACTGAAGGTGAAAAACGGGGGAAACGTAACTAAATTACAGGGAAATTTCCATAACAGATTCACTAGTAATGCTGATTTAATAACGATTTCCTGTCATGAACTATATTTATCATATGCTGCCTCTCTGACATGACACTGTATTTAATGTTTTTGAGGGCCATGTTTTTAATCAGATTAAACTCAAGGAAACCGATAGGTATCTGTTTGGCTCTTAGCTTGAGCTTCTGTTTCTTATTTAGTCACAAGACTATTCTTTCTGGAATCTTTATAAACACATTTGCTGGGATTGCCACAAGAGTGCAGCTTATGTTGTGAGGTCAGGAAAAATGTGTGCCAGTGGTTTTCATGATCTATGCACAGAGCGCGTTGCAGAATCGTTTAATAAATTAAAGACAACTAATGCAAAATGTGTTCCTTTCCCCCATGGGATTAAGCATCTAAAAATACAATTTATTTTTATTTTCAAAAATAGTTTCTTAGAAACTAAGTAACCAAGAAGAATGTTCAAAGAAAAGTTGGTACAATAGTATTCATAATTCAAATGTATTTACATAAAGCTAAAATCTCCATTAATAAGCTTAATGTTCTTGAAGCTAATTTACCTAATAAGCAATGATAATTTTAATAATCTATGTAACAGCTACGATAGTACCTAAAATGCAACATTCCAATATCATCAGTGAGCACACTGCATTGAATGCTTGAAAGGTTCAGGAGGACAAATTTTTCCTCTTTTAAATTCAGACACTTTGAAAAAAGTGCTCCCTGGGTCAAGATTTCCCATGGCAGATATTCTAGTAACAATCCAATAGTGCCAAACTGTGCATTAAATCGGGATTAATTCATATATCAAAGTAAGATCAGTGTTAAAAGTAGAAATTAGCAAAGAAGGTATAAGATAATTAAAAAGGAAGTAAAGGCTGGCCTTGAACACTCCAGTCCTCATCACATGAAAACCGTTCTCAGGCTTAAATGGCTGTCTGATACACGCAACATGCAAAACCACTTTAGTGTAGATAGAATAATATATTAGTTTCTCCTCCACATAAGTTGCCTACTTTTTCATAATAGAAATAATTATACAATAATTTCCTCAGTAAGTACCTGTGGCTTGAAGGTTCCTCTTTAGAATATCTTAAAACTGCTATAGGGCATGCACGAAAGACACTTGATTAGCTGGTAGGATGTAATCAAGTGAACTGGCACTAAACTAAAAACTACTGAGAAGCACCCGCAGCATGTTATCAGGTACATTTTCACAAAGTATACATTATATGGGAAAAAAGAATAAATATTCTTCAATTATCTGTAACAAGAATAGGAAATCTTTGAGGCTATTATCAATTACTGGTTAACAGGATTTCTGCTGAAGTTTTTCTTATAGGCATATAACACCATATCTGAGTGTAAGAAGTCTAAGAAAAATTAAAGTCAATGTTATTAATGAGATTCATTTTAATACCTCTATGGTTATATATAGATTCAGTCTACATGCTTTTTGCTTAATATTGATAAAATATTTCATGAACAATTTACAGGTTGGGCTTCAGGTGAGCAGAAATAAATACACTATTTATAAGCACAAGATATACTTTTAAACCAACTTTTAAAATTTCACTGGATCTTTCAACATTTGTTTGAAATCCTTACAAGATATTCATCTATTTGTGGCATCATATAGGTCTGTCTCCCCATCTGTCTATGTTTTTCATGAAGACTAGTATCTGGTACATATTTTTTTTCTTCCCCACTTTAGTAACTATTCATTGGCCCACTACTATGCCAATTCTGTAGGAGTTGTCCGACAGCTTTTATCAACCACTTTTTAATAAAATACAAGCTTTCTTTTATAGGACAAGGGGGCACATAATCAATGTATTTAATTTAATTTTGACTAAATTTAACTCTGTATGGTTAGAAAATTAATGCCATCAAAACCTATTATTGTCACAATAAATAATTACACTGGCAGCATGATGTAACTAAAATCTAGAAGACTGAATTTTCTAAGAGTAACATATATATGGTTATTCATCAAAGCCCTTCAGTGCCATCTTCCCCAAAGTAGCCTTCTTCTGTTACATAACCAGACCTGTTAAGAAATTCACATCTTGCATGTATGGACATTGCAAGGAATGCTTTTTTTATAGGATATCCTGGCAACATCTCCCCACCCCCACCCCAACCCCCACCCCTGACCTGGTAGCCTGACTGCAGCACAAACTCATCTGGTTTGACTAAAATCATCAAATCATTGCATTATTTGGCAGTGGTTTCTTCATACGTGGCGCTTAGAGCTCATTGAAGCTCAAACAGTACAGGAAATGCAAATCATGCAAACCACCCTCATGATGGCGACGTACAGTGGCGTGATTGAGCGGCAGTACGCATGGCTCGTGGGCTGACCACATGAAAGGAGCCATTTAAAGACCAGATGAGCGAAAGCTGGGCTAAGTTAGAGAGTATGTGTGAGCTTCAAAGCTGGCAGAATAGCATCCTTATTTAAAATAGAAGGGGTTTTTATTATTATTTTTTATTAATAACACCTGCCCCAGTTCTGTGCATTGAAGGAAGTATGTGGACTTAGAGCGAACATGCACCATACTGCATAATGTGGACCAATCTTGCTTTTTTAATTCCTAGGTATGGTACAAGGGCCGAGTACTTTCCATCACTTTTTCACAGGATTTTCTACAAGTGTTAACAATTACTGGGAATGTTTTCTTTCAGTGAACTTAAAGAAAAAAAGATAATCCAGCAATGCCCTACACTATTTGCTCATAATTCCTAAAGTGTTGGTTTAATTACCACATATTAATAAAATTAGTTTCTCCAACAAAAAAATAGGTAACTCTAATTCTCAGGAATTCTTCAACAAAAGCGCCTTAGTACCAATTCAGAATTTGTTAGTAAGAAGGGTTTTGTTTTTTTTTTTTTAATTTTTTTAATGTTTACTTATTTTTGAGAGGGAGAGAGACAGAGCGTGAGCAGAGGAGGGGCAGAGAAAGGGAGGCACAGAATCAGAAGCAGGCTCCAAGGTCTGAGCTGTCAGCCACAGAGCCTGACACAGGGCTTGAACCCACAAACCACTAGATCATTACCTGAGCCGAAGTCGGATGTTCAACCGACAGAGCCACCCAGGTGTGCCTGGAACTAATTATTTTTTAGATGTTTCTAACTTACAAACAAGTAAAGAAAATGTGACTGTTAACTCAAAACATTCAATTTTATATGGTTGTTTAGCATCTTAAATTATTTCCCAAAGCCCTGCATAACAGATATCTGTTATTTCACTGGCATACAGACTTAAAAGACAGCAGGAAATCCATGAAAGCCCTGGCCTCTTAACCCTTCATACCTATAGCTAGAACCTTAAATGAATGAAGGAGCAACTTAGAAGCTTAAATAAGTAGGGAAAAGGCTAAGGCTTCTGCCTAGGAATCAGAAGACCTACACATACATAACCACATGGACTAATCATTCTCTAACACAGCTTTCTCATACATACAAGAGGTGATATCACCATCTTTTCTGACTGCTTCATAGTTTTATTTGAAAGGGGATGGCACAGTATGTGAGAAAGTATAAAATGGGATACTACAGTATGTGAGAAAACTGTACAGTGCTATCCAAATGTAAAGAAACACTGTACTTTTTGTGTGCCACTTACATCATGCCAGGTACCACGTTAGGGCCCTGACATACATTATTTCATTTGACTTAATTTCATTTGCACACTATTCTGCAAGATAGGTTTTATTGGTCCCACTTTTAGAGGCAAGAAAATTGAGGCTCTGAAAAGTTAAGCTATTTCTCCAAACTCTTAGGGCTAATAAATAACACTGAAGGTAAATACACTAGGCTATACATGGATCTGTATTGATTGATATGTTTCATAATTATCCACTGGGGGTCTGTATAACTCTTGATAGTCATCTTTTTAAAAAGAAATCCAATGCTAACACCCTAACAAAGTAGAAGTAAGTAATATAGAATTTCTCTAACTTTTCCATACAACACAGCAGCTAGAAAGCTTGGATGCTTGGTATTTTGAACCGGCCCATCTTCATCTATTGTGTCCACTTCTTTCTTAATCCTTGACACAGGCAGTGGCTACCCTGTTTGACAACTGAAAAGAGGGCTAATAACCATAATTGCCTTTGAAGTCCCCAGAGCCACTGCCTTAAAATTGTAAACATTCGTTGGTGTTAAGAAACTCTCATTGAATGCAAGAGGAAGGTTTAAGGACTTCCTGGTTGCCCACTGTCGTCCTTTCCAAGTCAACGAGAGCCACTTGTATGTACAGCCACTGACAAGCAAGGCTTAATTATTTTGTTTTGTTTTGTTTTTAGATAGCTTGTAAAAGCCTATGGAAGAAGAGGTTAGATTACATTTTTAAACTAACACAAAATAGAAACTTATAACTGCTTATAACTGCCTTTATCAAAAGGGAAGGCTACAGACATAAGAAAGGCAGTCTGTAGAAAAGAGCATACAGTTATATGCAAGTGGCACGCAGGCAATCTGATTTTTTCAGAGCAACCAGTAAGTGAAGAGAAGTCACGCACTGAACGTACTCAACAGGAAATACTCAAATGAGACATGACAGTCATTCACAGCTAGAAAATCCATCAACTAGCTAAAGCCATGCCAGAACCCAGAAGAGGATGGATCAATACAGTAGGTAGGAATACTAAACTAGTCCTTTTCTCTCAATCTTGGAAGGCATTAAAGATCCTACTGGAGACACAAAACTTTGATCCATCCAGAGGAAGTCTGATGTATGAATATTAGGCTGTAATCTGAAGGTCAAAGATTTGTAAGCTACCGTTTACATCATGTCCTGTTTTATGGGAAACAGATATAAAAACCAGGCACTGAGGAGCTACAGATTCAAGGAATTTCAAAGATTGTGACTGCAGTGGTTGGAAATCTCACCTTGTGAAATACACTTAAAGTTACATTCTCAGAGGAAAAGTACTGATGTGGACTGAGCAAACGAGTGGCTCTGAAAAAAAAAATTGAAATTTCCAGGTAAGACCAAACTAATAAGTGAATGTGTGTGGGTTTTGCTTTCGTTTTGTTTTGAGTTCATTCCTCTTCAAATTCCCCATGACAATTCTCAACAATCCCACTGTCAGACTTTCCAGATGGAAAACGAACCCAATCTACTTTTCGTGGTGTTTGAGCCTGTTTTTGTCCATTTGCCTTCAGTGGCAAGAGAACAATATTGCTGATTAATTAAATCACCTCTTATCTCGGGGCACCTGGGTGGCTTAGTTGGTTGGCTCAAGTCATGATCTCACTGTGAGTTCAAGCCCCACGTCAGGCTCTGTGCTGATAGCTCAGAGCCTGAAGCCCGCTTCAGATTCTGTGTTTCCCTCTCTCTGCCCCTCCCCTGCTCATGCTCTGTCTCTCTCTGTCTCAAAAATAAAACATTAAAAAAAAATCCCTTATCTTTGCCTTTAAATTATTTCACATTCTTTCAGTATTTATTTTGAAGCATGTTATTGATTTTTATCAGTGTGTTCTAGGTGCTATCAAATTTGCTTCATTAGATTCAAATTATAGAATTCAATACTAAACACTCAGGACCCACCCAGAAATGTCATCACCTACCCCTGGTTTTCGACAACTCACTTAACCTTTTCAGACCTCTGCTTTCTCAGCTGTAAAATAACAGCTTGATTAGATGAGCTCTGAAGTCCTAACTATGTTAATATCTGTCATATCATCTCAATGTCAGGTATTAATATCTAAAAACACTAATTAGTAAGAAAAAAAGATTTATCACAAAGACTCTATGATAGCACTTAAATAATAAAAATTTTGTTCAAACCATCCAGTGGACAGTATCTATGTGATTATAGTCCAATCACTCAAACTTTTTTGTTGTTTTACCAATGAACTAAAGATGACACATAATCTTTTACATGGAAAGCATGGGCTATATGATTTTTTACTGTTTCTTCTAGTTCTAGAAGTAATGACTATATTACGGCTTACTGAATGTATATGATGGTACCAGGCAGTCCTTTAACAAAAATTTACTGAAAGCCTAGCAAGCAATAGGCACCAAATAACACTTTGAATTCAAGGATGATAGTGTAGTGGATTGAATTCTGTCCCCGAAAAAGATACATTCAGGTCTTAACCCTTGGCACTTGTAAATACGACCTTATTTGGATGGTCTCTGCCAATGTAACCAAGTTACGATGAGGTCATGCGAGATTAGTGTGGGCTCCATATCCAGTGACTTCTGTCCTTATAAAAAGAGGAAGGGATACAAAGAGATACACACAGAGAAGAAGGTCATGTGCCAACAGAGTCAGAGATTGGAGTGATGCAGCAATACTCCAAGAAATGCCAAGGACTGCAGAAAGCTACCAGAAGCTAGGCAGAGTCAAGGAAGGATTCTTCCCCAGAGCCTCTGGAGGAAGCATCATCTTACCAACACTTGATTTTAGACTTCTAGCATCCAGAATTGTGCGAGAATAAATCACGTTGTTGCAGAGGCCTCGGGAAACTAATACAGATGGTCACACTGGTGTAATAAGAGATAGCCAGGCAAATTACACAGCTATCAAAAGAATTCCTAGGAGGGCGCCTGGGTGGCGCAGTCGGTTAAGCGTCCAACTTCAGCCAGGTCACGATCTTGCGGTCCGTGAGTTCGAGCCCCGCGTCGGGCTCTGGCCTGATGGCTCAGAGCCTGAAGCCTGTTTCTGATTCTGTGTCTCCCTCTCTCTCTGCCCCTCCCCCGTTCATGCTCTGTCTCTCTCTGTCCCAAAAATAAATAAACGTTGAAAAAAAAAATTAAAAAAAAAAAAAGAATTCCTAGGAATATGTTGTTTTAGTAAAACCAAAATACTGGCAACACCTAATATTGTTATAGTGTAAGCTTTCACGACACTGTAAAGTAATGCCTTCAAATGAGATACACTATAGGCTACTATTTTAACCAACTCTACCACTAATTTGCTTTTTGAAAACAGACAAACTGTTTGGCTTCCGAACATCAGTTTCCTTTCCTAGCAAGTAAGATTTGACATACTAATCTACCATTCAAGAGTGCAAAGAAAACTAATGACATTATGCTGAATACTTTGGCAAATGGTAAATGTAATAACTTTACATATATGTACAGATAGATAGATAGATAGATAGATAGATAGATAGATAGATAGATGATAGATAGATAGATAGATGATTTAGGGGTAGATAAAGTGTGGATTGGGACCAGGAGTTATAAACTTTGTGATACTGCAAGAAATTTTTACATCTTGTTTCTGTCCCATCCACAGACCAAGCAAAACCAACTATTCAAAAATAATAATAATAATCTGAATATTTAAGTCACTCAATTCATGAAAAAAAGTATAAAACAGCAGCATTCCTTAAAAAACGTGTGTTCTGATTAAAAAATAATTAAAATTAATAATATAAAACAGCAATCTGTCCAATTAGTGTTTTCTTTAATTAGCTAGAATATTTAACTTCTTCAATAAGCTTTTATGTGGACAGAATGTTTCATACTACTATGATTATCTCTTAAAATTAACAAAACAAAAAGAAAGGAAATACCCAGCAAGTGAAACAAAGCTAATAGAATTACTGAGTTATATTTATAATTATAATCTTGAACTGGTGAAAATAAAATGTAATAGATAATGCTATTATTTGTACTAAGCCCAGATAGTATACTTTAGACCTCCATTCTCAACCCTGGTTGCATACTATACTTAAATACAAATGTTGCTGCCCAGGGCACATGCACGGCAGCATAGGCTTTCTTCTGTACAACTCCAGAGAGCACCATTTTTATAATGCAACAAAACCTATATGTTATAGGTAAAAACTAAATGAATACAAAGCATCAAAGATACTAAATGAGCCACTAAATCAACACTGCTCAAATAAGAAGCATCATACTTCAGCTCTGCGGACAAAAGGCAGTTTGTGTTGGGCAACCCTTCATACACAGCATTACGAGCATGCTCTGGACTCTGGGGGATTGTCCTCTCTTTTCCTTATTACATAATATGGTCCTAGCTACAGTAAATGTAGTATTTTAAGGTCAGAAACATTTAACAACATAAAGGAATTACTTAGGATTTTTAACAGGGTAATAATAGTATTTCAGTTATGTTTTTTTAAGAAAGGTCATCTTTTAGAGATACCCAGTGAAATATGTAGAGCTACAAATGAAATGTATGCAACTTGCTTCAACATAATCTGCACTGTAAAGCAGCTAGGCAGAGGTTTATTTGTTGTTTTGTTTTCCAAACTTTTATTTAAATTCTAGTTAGTTAACACATGGTGCAATATTGGTTTTAGGAGTAGAAGTCAGTGATTCATTACTTACATACAACACCCAGTGCTCATCATAACAAGTTAGACGGAGTTTAAATAGAACAAGATTGGGCATGTATGCATAACTGTTACAGGGTTAAAAAAAGTTATCATCTATTTCCTTTATTTTGTATATGTTTAAATTTTTCTGGGGGCTCCTGAGTGACTCAGTTAGTTAAGCAGCCAATTCTTGATTTCAGCTCAGGTCATGATGTCATGGTTCATGAGATCGAGCCCCACATCAGACTCTTTGTGGACAGCACAAAGCCTGCTTGAGATTCTCTCTCTCTCTCTCTCTCTCTCTCTCTCTCTCTGCCTCTCCCCATTTGCACACACACACTCTCTCTCAAAATAAATAAAATAAACATTTTTTTTTTTCTGTAATGTGGCCATTATTCCCCATCAAACATAGGAAACCCAGTGTGCCTATGGTAAGCAAGTTATCTTAAACAAAATAGAGACTATACTTAAGACGGATAGGACCATCCCAAGATAAGGAGCAGATGGTCATTCTTTAACCATATGTGTAAGAATTTATTTGTTGGAAAGATAACTAGCAGTGACTGAAATCTTTTGACAACTGAATCAAGGTGATACCAAGATACTATTGCTCATGAAAATTGTTGGGGATGACTGAAGCAAAGGAAATCAAAAGGTACCTTTTATAAGAGGCCAAACATAAATGAATAGAATCATATCTAAAAAGTATCATTCTAGGGACTTTATCTTAGCTAAAATAATTCAATAAGTACTAATAATCACTGATGCTTTAAGAAGAACTAGCCCAGGCTTTTTGAAGACCAAGAAACAGGGGCAGAAGTTATCTCAAATAAAATGAAGTTTCCCATAAAAGCTGAGACAAGAACCAGAAAGCTGTCTACAGGAGGTCTGGGGACCAGCTGTTCTCTGTAAACCTCCTTCACACAGGATACAAGCTATCTTTCTCATGGCATCTCCTCTCTCTGTGCACCTGTTTCCTTTTCCCTACTCTACTTCTGCTTACTGATAGTTTCTGCTCTCTTATAACTTCAGTTGGCATATGACCTATTATGGACTCTCTAGGTCCTGCCTCAGGAGCCTTAGCCTACAAATCCTGCCATTGACTGCCCCAGTTTATCTATATTTCTTCATTCAAATTCCCAAGAAAAGAATCCAACTGGCTTAAATGATTCTTTTCTCAGAAGGACATGTCACACTTTACCTGCCTACCTGTGATGTGGCTATTTCTGGGTAACAAGCCATCTCATCCTCAGTCAGCTACAGCCATGAGGATCAGGTCAGATACACACATGGCTGCTTAAGAGTGTCTTCTTCAGCAGCACCATATCAGAGAAAGCACTACGACTGGGTGTCTAATTCAGGATGGGGATGCAGTGACAACAGGGCAGTGAGGTAGAACACTGTGGCCAAGGTACCAGAAACAGATGAGAAGAAATTTACGAGGGAAAGTTAAATTGGAAGAGAAGGCGTTCCATGGTATCTTGCCCTATGTGGAAAGTGCATCCTCTACAGAAGAGATGAATTCATGGTTAAGTATATACAACTAATAACCTGAGTGTATACTGATAGGTGATGGTTCTTACCAGAGAAAGGCAGCAAAGGCTACCAGCACAAGAGATGTCAGAAGAGAAGTGATGGTGAGTAGCAGTGATGGGTTTGGGCCACTGAGTCATGGAGGACTACATTGGATCCAAATTCTACCACTTAGTTGCTATACAATGTTTGGCAACTAATTAAGCCCCTCGGCCTGAGTTTCCTTGTCTATTAAGTGGTGGTAATAATAGTTCAGATCATCGGGTTGTTTTAAGTTTTAAATGAGATCAAACATTTTAAAGTGTTTTATTGGGTTGCTGCAGACAAAATGCTCCAAACCTGGTGATTACTGTAATGCACATTTATATATTTTTTAAAAGTTTTAAGAAAAGATCCAGATAAAACGGTTTATGACAAGACCTAGAACAGTGCTGTTATTTTAAAAGTAGTGACAAGGAGAAATGACAGCTAGAAACAAAATAATAACTAGCTGGAGAGACCCAACAAGAGGTCAAGAAGCTTTCTGCCCTTCAAGTCAAGGCCATAAGTAATGCCAAAAAAAAAAAAAAAAAAAAAGAGTATTAAAGGGATCGAAGCAAGAAAGAGTTGAAAGAAGGGGAAAAAAACAGATATTAAACTTGGCATTGAGTGGTAACATTCCTAATTTACTCCAGTTAAGTGGTAAATAGATGATTATAAAAGGCAGGAAACACAGAACTATAGTACAATAAAACCTTGGTTTGCCAGTATAATTCGCTCTGGAAACATGCTTGTAATCCAAAGCATTTGTATATCAAAGCAAATTTCCCCATAAGAAATAATGGAAACTCAGATGATTCACTGCATCACCCAACAATATTCATACAAACATGATTACTATACTATAATACAGAATAATAAAGAAATACAAAATATAAAGAAATATAAACAAATTAACCTGCACTTATCTTTGAAAACCTTCACGGCTGGTGTGAGAGAGACAAGAGAGAAGGGTTATTGTATAGAACGACTTTCACTATCGCTAACAGAATCACTGCTAACCTATTGATTGCCTCAATGGAATCTTTTTCTTTCCATGCAACTTTAACAAGGAACCTATCCAATGACACTTGCTTTTGCCTCCTTTTGAGGATTTCATGGAAATGTGACATTGTGTTGTCACTAAACAGATTCATCACTCACCCTGCTTAAGCCTCATTCAGGTGGTGCTTGTCTACAAAATTTTGCACTATTTCCCACATTTTAAACATCTCCCTAATCTCAGTTGAAGAGAGGGATGCCTCTGCCTTTTTCTCCTTCTCCTATGCAGACAAGATACAGGCGCAGACTTCTTATAAAATCTTGCAATCTTTCAGCCACTGGCATATCCCATTCATACTTCTTGATGATTTCCTTCTTTTAAATTTTTGGGCTTTTTTAATGTTTATTTATTTTTAAGAGAGACACAGACCATGAACAGGGGAGAAGGAGACAGAAAGGCAGACAGAGAATCCAGGCCCAGCTGTGGACACCTTCCAACATTCCGAAACATCACTGATTTCTGCCAAACACCGTGGCCTGAGAACAAGCATCTGAGCATGAGACACACAATCCCACAGTGAAAGAGAGAGAGAACCACTGGCTCAGTTGTGATCACGTGACATTTGGCATCACGTACTACTCCTATTGTAAGACATCACTCGTTTATCAAGTTAAAGTTTATTAGAAATGGTTGCTCGTCTTGGGTAATGCTCGCAGAACAAGTTACTCGCAATCCAAGGTTTTACTGTATATTGAATTAAAATGCAAGGGCTTTCTTTGAGATGGAAAGATACTTAATAGAGAGGAAGGGACAAGAAGATGGTCAAATTGATGACATTTCCAAGAAGTAGACATGCTAAAAATGAAGTTTTTACTGATGTGAAGGAGTATGGTAATTAACTGAAATACAAGGCATGAATTAGGAAGGTATCCTACCATTACATGGTTGAAAATGCTTCAAAGGGCTACAAAAGTCAAGCAATACTCCCTGAAAAAACAGTGAGATACTATTTCTATGAAGTAGACCATGTAAATTGGTACCATTGTCAAGTTAAAAGGTAAACCTCCGGGAATCATAAGTTATTATTGTTCCTCTACTGTTCTCTCATCATAATCTGTACACTTTCAAAAGAGTCCTGGGTTGTAATACCTTATAGGAAGTCCACGTCTCATGCAACCAGTTTTTGCTCACTGCATTTGTATTCCCTAAATTTTTCTGCCAATGAACTAATAACTGGTAACCTTTTGTGCATATTGCCACTGTATCATAGGAAAGGCAAAATCTTAGTAGTTCCATCTTATAGTTCCTGTTTATCACTTCAGATTCTACCTGATGTGCTTCAAACTCATTACACCTAGATCTTTTGCTACTTGGAAAAAATAATCCAAAAAAAAAAAAGAAAAGTGAAAACCATGAAGAAAGCTACTTTATTTACTGTACTGCACACGTAATTATATAACAAGAGATAAGAATTTCTTTAAAGTAAAGCATAACGTTCATGCAAACCTTGAGCAGCTACTATAAGCAGGGAACTGCAATGGATATAACATGAAAGAAGGAAGAGAAAGAATATAGGGAGCATATAACCTTGTAAAACATGTAAATCCACTGCTAAATAGTAAAATCAGCTAGCCTTGTTCTTATGTATCTCTTATCTGTAAATAAATACAACTGAAGAAATATTGCACATAGCAAAAAGTACAGGTCTTTGAAATTTTATTGACTTTCCTTAGTATTATCATTATTTACTCGCTCATCCAACAAATATTCACTGAACACTAAGAATTAGACCTTGGGAACAGTTGTGAAAAAGACAAAGCCTCTGCCCTCAGGGAACTTAGAAATAATAATAAAATATTTCCTGGGCAAATTTATGATGATACTTGTTTCTAAAACTTCAAGGAGAGGGCAATATCATAAGACACCAAAGTAACCCTAAAATATACTTTCAATATTTGCTTTTGAATTTCACTTGTTAAAAAACCCATGAGTTAATTATCTGTTACTTTACAAGTATTTCTCTTTCCCCACTCATCCATTCACAGACTGGCCACTTCCACACCATTACTAACCCTGTCCAAGTATAACGGAATGGATAATACTGCTTAGCAGTGACAAAAACTAAAATATTATTAATTCAGCTATATTAATTAATTAATTATTAATTCAGCTATTCAGAATTGTTTGTTACTTAGTGAGCTGGTCTGGTAAAATACTGGAAGTGAAGGGTCAAAGAAATGGATGGATCCAAAGAAATCAGAATGATCTGGAAGGAGGGAACTGAAAAGCAACGGATGAACTGAACTGAAAAGAAATGGATGGATCCAAAGAAATCAGAATGATCTGGAAGGAGGGAACTGAAAAGCAACATTGTGAGTAGTTGGGAGTGTTTATCTTAGTTTAACTCCTTTACCTGGTAGAAGCAGTAATTTTTTTTAAATGCCTAAAACAAGGAAGTTGAATGAGTGGCTTAGATATCACTGTCTGCAACAGGCAAACATCTCCAATTCTCTTTCAGCACATAATACTTGTAAACCCAAATAGCAAGGGTAAAATGTTTCAGAAATTTTTGAAAGAAATAAAAAGGAAAGCCTATTTCTGCAGGAAAGAAAATGCAAAAAAACTAATATGCCTAAGGTCTCAAAAAAATTTTATCTGTTAATACAAAGCTTTCAACATGTTTAAGTTTTAAAGATATTTTCAAGCTAAATGACTTGTGCTAATTATGGTAGCCAGTGACACAGCTGACCTGAAATGGTCATTTCTACTGTGAACAAGAAAGGAAGATTTTATTATGTTTGCTAAAATTTGTTATCAACTTCAAGAAAATATATCAGAACATTTATTTCCATTTATCTAATGTTTTGGCAGTTATGATGTTCAACTGTTATTTTTTATTAAAATTAATGTAAAACTTCTGCATGTTCAGATATTTACAGAATCCTTTTCTTGGGGTTTAAACAAAAGATGATGCCATGTATGTGAAATAACTACATTGTGTTAGGAAGCCACCATCATTTTATCACCGGGATGAGAATTGCCCATTTCACAGAAAGCCACCAGGTATGGTCAAGTCTCCAGATCCATGAGACAACTGTATACCCTGTTTTCACTGGAAGGACACCTTAGTCATTACTAGACAAGGTGCAACTGAACCACCTTTCATTTTTATCTTTTTCATAAACGAGCATTCTTTCAACACACTTTCAAATCAAGTACCTAACAAAATACCTTATAAAATAAAAGCAGTTACATCAATGTTAGTTGAAGAAAATGAATAAACAGTGAATTATTAACTCACATTTCTAATTATAAAAATATAAATCTGACCACTATTTTAATTCATTATCACTACCCACTATAATATGTAATTGGTCATTGCTATTTAGCTACAATTCAAAATTGATACCAGAACCACAATAAACTAGAGACCAAAACTCCACAAAAAATATCTCCTCTACCATTTCTTCCCATTCTATCTCTATAAACAATCTGATGGAAGAACAAATGTAGCAGCATATTGAGGTTTTGGGCCAGACACTCTTTAAACATTACGTTTTTATTAAAGAATTGATTCTGTGTCATCTCTCTTACTCACATTTTAAAATAGATAAACTAAAGGCTAGAGATTAACTGAAAAAAAAAGCTCAAAGAAAAAATCAGGCACACAGAAGAACAGTACAAATTCTACCTATAACTGTTCAAACTTCACAATAATATCTTACTCTTCAGTTTACGTAATATTCTTGGAACATTATCTCATATGATCCTCATAACAAATACTGAAGATAAATAGGAATAATATTATTTTTTGTGTGTTTACCACTTTGCAGGTGAATGTACAGAATAAGAGTGATTTGCCCTTGGGGTGCCTGGGTGGTTCAGTCGGTTGAGCATCCAATTCGGCTCATCATGATCTCACAGCTCATGGGGGTTCATGCCCCGCGTCGGGCTCTGTGCTGACAGCTCAGAGCCTGGACCTACTTCAGATTCTGTGTCTCCCTCTCTCTCTGCCCCTAACCCACTTGCATCCTGTCTCTCTCAAAAATAAATAAACATTAAAAAAAAAAGTGATTTGCCCTTATAAACGTGAGTGGCTGATCTGGGTCTTGAACTTGACTCCCCTGACTTCTAGACCAGTTCTCTTTCCCTCTCTGTCAGAGCTACTGTGTAACACTATGTCTAATAGGTACAGATGAGAAAATCAAAACCCATCATATGTTCCTAGGAATGCCCAAACACTGAAGGAATTCACATCGTGTGGGCTAATATTTGTGTCAGGATTAGTCAATATCTACGTGCCTAATCTGTGGTTTGAAGTTGCAAACACCACATTAGTCAATAAGATAAAATAAGTAAGAGAACAATTGACACTCCATGTCAATGAAAACTAGAAGTCTTTCTTGGTTGGATGTGCTTATCAGCTGAAAAAATACTGTTTCACAAATTGAAAAGTAAAACAGAAATGTAGATGAATGTTGATGAATACAAACTCATTCTAAATTGAAAACATGGAAATACTGATTCAAATGGCACCATTTCACTATACTCTATTAGAAGACATAAGGTGACTCATGTAGATATACTTGGAGAGAAGGGATTTCCCCTCATCTCTTACATTTTAAAATGTAAAAAAAAAAGAATACAATATATCACTTTAGAGATTTCCTAGGTTTTTCCTAACATCTATGACATGTCGAGTTGATAACAACTTATGTCCACCTAAAGCTTCAATCCTTAAGTAACAGAAGTATTAACTTCTCTGCTATAATACAAAACAGGTCATAAAAGAATATAAATGTCCTGAATTCTCCACATTTTGATACAATCAATAACTTAAAGGTTTATCATCAAAAATGACATTATCCAGTAAAATTCTAAAACATAATAGCTGAGATATATAGATAATGTAATTTCCTTAGTTTCTGGGGCCAGAGATGGCTGAAGGATGCAATAGCAAAAATGAAAACCCTATTCATCAAAACTTTCTTTTTCAGTAACTCTAAAAGGCTGGTTTTCACCGCAGCCTTCTTTCAAATTCAGACATCTAATTAGGAACTGCATTTTTAATACTGGTTAATACATGTAAAACATATGCATGCTGAACATACTAAAAAAAAAAACAAAAGTTCTCTGGAAGCTTTTTTCCATGGAAAAAAAAATAAAGAAAACTCAACTCTGCTCAAGTGGATCACTTCCATCTGCCAGCATTTTATCTGAAATAAAAGTGATTGAAAAAAGACAAAAATTAAGATCATGTTCCTGAAGCTCTAATGGCTTTCAGGTAGTTCTACTGTAAAATTGCCACTGTTTCTACTTCTTGTGTGTATGTCTATGTATGTGTTTCCTTTTACTTCCCCTAGTTCTAAATATCAAAATCAGACAAAGAAAATAATTACTTACATAAACACCACTTACATCATAAACATTACTCAAATTTCAGAGCAAACATGACCCTTAGTTCTTAACCTCTGCTTCTCCTACTTTTCTTACATTTTTCAAAAAATAATGCAAATAAAATATGAGTATAATTAAATATCTTTGGACACCTGGAAAAAATAAGAATACTGTTGTTAAAATGATTATATAGCTCTATAATCACTCTTTATGAACTACTGAATTACAATCTCTTCGTTTCTACCAATTGCAAGTGTCAAGGATTCCTAAACCTTTGTAGCAATGGCATGAAGCTATTGCTTGGTTTCTTGGCAACTATCGTTTTATAAAATGGTATGCGTAGAAAAACATTCTTCTCAATAAAAGTGAGCTGATATTTTTCTGTTTTAAAAGTTAAAAATTTCCTTTGAGGAAACTGAAGACACTCAGCAATGCTACAAAATGAAAGCTAAGAATCACTACATCTGAATGAAAACCTCTACATTAAAAATGCTAAACACATACATAAATAAGATAGGCCTTTAATATAATCAGATTTCGTGAAATGTTTTTCATTGTATTTAAGCTTATGATGGAGAAAAAAAGAGTGACAAAACCTAGTTCCCATTCTTAGACACTTTCATTTTCTGAAAATCTTGGAACCCACCAAAATAGTTTGTATTACAAATAAATATCTGTATCAAAACTGGATACACAGAGAAACTATGGGCTAAAAATCCCCTATACTTCAGATCTACTCCAATACTGAAAGACAGATTACTAAGTGTGGGGGATTTCCCTAGAAACGTAGTATATGACTGCTTTAGAAAAGCTGTTTTAAGTACACATTGTCTAAATAATACCAAAAGATAAATAAATAAAATAAAAACCTGAAAGGAAAGAAACAAACAACTATGTCCAAGAGAAGAAATTTAATTCAAAGCATAGTGCCTTATTCACATTTTTATTATTTGTGTCTGGCATATAGTATATAATCTTCAAATGCATGCATCATCAGTTCAGACCACTGAGAAAGAGACTGGCTTTTCGGAACTGGATACTAAGTAGGGGAGCAACACAATTTACTCATTCATTTTCACTCTGAGATCTAACAAACTGAAAGAATGCTACAAAAGCACTTAATACCTGTTTTGGGGCTGGGGGGTGGTAAAGAGGGGAGATAAGTTTGAGAAGTTTATACTAAGTAATCAATCACTTATTGATTGTGTGTGATATATACACACACATACATGTACATGTATATGTAACATAACATTACATATACATAGCATTTTATTTAAATAAAGAAAAGAGGCAGTGTTACATTAATTTTTTTAAGAAAAGGAAGTTTTGCCATATTTAAGTACATGGGGTAACTTAAAATGCGCCAAAATAAACCCACTGATCCAATTTAATGGGCTAATATGAATGACTTACAATTCACAGAGCTATTTTAAAAATAATTATAACCACTAATCTGTGATCTCTTAGACTAAATTAATTTGTGTCACAACTTCTTTTCTCATGGACAAGACAGAGATAAATTTCAGTTCAGATTCTAGACAAATTTTATAGTTAGTGAAATGCAAACAAAACAATTTTTTAATTCTTTAAATTTTTAATTGAAGTATAGTTGACAGATAATATTAAATTATTTTCAGGTATCCAACATAGTGATTCAAAGATTATATACATTACGAGATGCTCACCGCAATAAGTGTATTACAATATTATTGACTATATTCCCTATCCTGTTCTTTTCATTCCCTGTGACTTACTTATTTCACAACTGGAAGTTTTGACTTCTTAATCCCCTTCACCCATTTCAGCACAAATTTCATTCATATTGCTAGTTCCTTTACTACTTTCCATTCCTATTATCATGGTTCTTCAGAAGCTCACTATTTCTCCATTAGATTTTAAAATCCATTGACCATCTCTACCCTCACCCATGGTCTCGACACTACACACTGTAATAATTGTCCTTTGCACAGTTTACCTTACCTTACTCCCATGTATCACTGTAGTACTCACCATGTTTTTTGGTTTACAAAACATTGTTTTCCCTCTTCGAATAACAGCAATGTAACTTCCCTTTTGCTCTCCGGTACTGAGTTCATATGGTTTGAATTGGGTTGACCCTACTTTGGCCAATCACAATATTAAGTGCCTTCTGCCAGAGTAACAAGTTTAAAGACCACATCATCTTTTTTTTTTTTTTTTTTAAGTCATTTCAGTCACTCTGAGACTTTTGTTCGAACTGCCAGGAGGGAGGTACTCTCTTTCAGATAGGGTAACTAAACTGGTAGGATGGAAACTTAGCTATGGAGAAAGCCTGCTACAGAATACAGTCAAACCAGAAGCAAGTAGAGTCAAGAAAACAAGAGACCTAATGGTCTCACTGAACCACCGGATCCAGCTGTGACTAGAGTCAACCACTCTGGAACCTTCAGTTATACAGTAGCCCAGTACATGTTCTTTTATGTTTAAGGGATTTTGAACTGGGTTTATATCATGTGCAATTAACAGGATTCCAGGAATAGAGTCTTCAAAAGATACTCATAATCTAAAGCAAAGGTCCCCAAACTATGAACCTTGAATTCACAAACGTACATGAATTGGATAAAATCTGCCTTATCATCCCAAACTGATGTCCCACAAGTCCTCCGAACTCAGAATATGTCCATATTAAACCAAGAGATTTGCACTTTGCAAAGTAAACCAAGACATTTGCACTTTGGAGATTGCACTTTCCAGTTTTCCCTGCATTAATATCTTTGTCCTGGATACTTCCTTCTCCTACAGCACTCTTCCATTCTATCTCCAGCTATCAAAATCTCTAACACTCTCTCACATCTACCTCAGAATTTGCTGAATGAGAATTTAAGTCCCCTCCCCTCTGTCCTCCTGTAGTGACTCTACAGTAACACCTTCAGTATTTAGTGCATGTGTCCTGTGGCCCATGCACTGTAAAGACAGCACCATGAAAAGGCAAATAATCCTAAAATGCTGAGGCTGGAACAGGAGTTCCAAACTAATAAGTCACATCAGAGCGACTCCAAAGATAGAAGCACTACTGGAAAGAATTATTCCCCAAAAGTCTAAAAATAAAAGTTAAAAATTCAAGGAGATATACAAATAAGATGAGGAACTAATTCCTGTATTAAATGAAGCAGTGGTTCATAACAAAGCTAAATGACAACATGAAATTGTCTTTTGTCTCAAAATCTGTTGAATCTTGATCTTGACTTTAATTCCTTTTTCATGACATCACAGAATTCAATAAACAAAAACAAAACCTTCAGTTACAAGTGAAAAAAATAAGACTCTAAGATTAAAAAGTGACTTTTCTTATACCAAAAAATTTATTTATGGCAGAGCTGAGATTAGAATCCAGGACTGCTGGCTCCTCCAGTATATGACATTTCTTCCAAACACAAATGATTTTATATTCCCAGTAAGTTTTTATGTATATGTACACTTAAATATGCATATGTGTGTATGTATGTATGTATGTGTGTGTGTATCTTTTTTTTAAAACATTTATTTATTTTGGGTTTTTTTTTTAATATGAAATTTATTGTCAAATTGGTTTCCATACAACACCGAGTGCTCATCCCAAAAGGTGCCTTCCTCAATACCCATCAACCACCCTCCCCTCCCTCCCACCCCCCATCAACCCTCAGTTCATTCTCCGTTTTTAAGAGTCTCTTATGCTTTGGCTCTCTCCCTCTCTAACCTCTTTTTTTTTTTTTTTCTTTACGTGTGTGTGTGTGTGTGTGTGTGTGTGACTTTTTTTTTTTTAATGATCATTTGCAAGTTCCAAAGCGAGAGGCAACAAACACAAAGACCTAAACAGATCAGTTAAGTAACATAAAAGTGAGAAGCAGACTAGTATAAAACACTGGCAACTAGTTGTGCTTATGACCAATACAAAGAATGTCTGTCTATCTAAAAGCATTAAAAATTAAAAATGCTTAAATAATTGCAGTGGCCAAGCAAAATACATCTTTGGGCCAAATTCTAATCTCTCATTTATCCCATAATTTCCACACTATAAATTAAAAGGCCACACTGTTCATGGGTGGCCACAGCCAAAATTAAAAAAGCCTTAAAATACTTTCACAAAATATCACAGGTATATTCTAGATTCTATAAAGTTTCCTGAACGGAGAAACATCTTTTTTTCCTAGAAACACTTTTATACTGGGGAAATTCCGAAAATTATATTTTCTGTTATCAAAATTTACATAATAGATGACTGATTTCACAGTATGATTAATATAACCCATAAAAATAAGTGAGTAAAAGTGTATGGAATTCTTTGGTTTAATCCCATGAAACTGAGTAACACAGGCCCTTAAATGTCTCTAAGCAGTTTCTGTGTAGAAGAGGTAATATCTCTAGCCACAGGAAAGTAGGAGTGCCCAAAGCAGAAAAAAAGCAAGCAGTTGAGGAAAGTCAACTGCAGCCATATTTTGTTTGCATTTTAAAACCCACAGGTATGAAATCATTCATTCAAGCATATTTACTCAGTAGCAGCTATCTGCCAGGCGGCATGTTAGGTCCCGGGGATAAAAGTGGTAAAAAAGACAAACATGGGGCTTGTCATTCTGAAACTTGCAGCATAATGAAAAAAGAAACGAAATCGAACAAACAAAATAATTACAAATTATATACAATGTTATTACAGAGGAGAGAAAAAGCATACAGAAATAAGAGGGCTTGTTTTAGATAGGTGGTCAGCGCGGGCCTCTCTGAGGAGGCGCAATTTTCGGTCAGAACTTGAAAGACAGGGGGGAAAAGTAAGCAAAGGGTATGGTGAGGGGTGAGACTTAGCTGCCAGCTCAGAGCGCAGTAAGTAGTAGCAGAACCTGAGGCAGGAAAGAGCTTGAGGTTTCAGAGAGAGGGAACAAGGCCCCTGCAGCTACTACAGCGGACTCCAATGAGATGGCAGGGGTGGGAGATAAGGCTGCAGAGGCCGGCAGGGCCCAGCAAGCCCAGTGTGTAATCTGGATTTTTACACACGTAGCTCAAAGTCCCTGATGGTTTTCAATCAGGGATTATTTCCTCAACGCTATGGGTACAAAAAGCGGATAAAGGCATTAAGCATTCTTTCGGTCAACAGACTTTACTAAACGCTTACTATGTCCGGATTTGCCAAGTGTGGTTTTACATCACCAGTGCTAGTGTAGGCATTGTCGCTCTCTCTTTTTTTTTTTTTTTTTGGCACTGTCTCTTAATAAATATTGATAAAAAAAAAAAATTGGAAACAAGCTTAGAAAAAAGCCAAAAGATAACTAGTGGGGCGGGGGGGGGGGGGGGGGGCGGTTCTGGCCAAACCATCCCTCTCCTAGTCTTCTCCATTATATATATTCAGTCACCTGGGACTTCTCCTAAAATGGGGGAGTGTTATTTTTTTATTATCAGCATGAGATCATGAACAAATAGAAATATAGGAGAGACCATTTAAGAAGAAACTCACTAGAATATAGGATTATGTTATTTAGAAAGATAGAAGGATGAAAGGGATATGAATGCTCTTTTGTGAGCACGACGCCTGACTCAGCTCCTGCCTTCCGCCTACAGGGTATCTCTGTGGGCTGGCTGGTCAGGAGACCAGCAGGTCCATCATGTGAGTGAACCACAGAGGAGCATAAACAAAGGACAGTTGGACAAGAATTACTCATTTAACGGATAGGACAATGTGTCCAAAGGCAGCTAGGAAGCCAAACCTGACCTCAAGGGAATAGGCAAACATAAAAGCTTCCCTAAGAGGGGAGGCTTAGGAGAAGGCAAGGGTAACAGAGTACCTACACCATAGCTGTAGAGGCTCCAAACACAGTAAGTCAGAGACTAATACCCGTGCACACCCTATAGAGCTCCAGAAGCAAAACATATTTTCATTGACTAAGACCTCGATAAAAGCAGAGAAACAGTCTCCAATATAAACAAATAAAAAATGTTGGGAATGGAAGTACAATAAAAATGTCTTTCATTTCCTGAAGGCTTTTCCATGCTGTGAAGATAAACCATAATGAAGACACTCAACACCTAACAGTAACTAGGTTAGAAGCACTCTAAGATCAGACTCACAGTTTTGAGTATTAGGTCAAAAATAAGTTCATTGCTTCTAAAAGCAAAATTATGAAGGTCCTTCCTCTGTAGCCACAGCTCTTTTATACAATAGTACCTACTGTATCCATTTGGGGGTGTTGGGGTTTTTCTGCCTTTTCGATTTCCTTCATTAAAAAGCATGATTTTCTCTCCTCCGTAAAAGTGTAATACACATCCAGTATATCTTCTAAAATATAGTTGTCAAATTTCAAAGGGTAAATATATGGGAGACTTACTCTAACAGTCTTTAAGATGTAGAGTCTCTTAGAAATGATGCCTTGTATCTATATGTACCTTTACATGGGGGTTATATAGACTCCTACATGTGATTTTTTTAAATAAGCTACAAGGCATATTAAAAATATACACTCTACTTGACGTTGAACTGCCATGCTCGGCTCCTTGGAAGCAGGGGGTTCACAATGCGTGCTGCTAACTATGCAAACACTTTTGATTTAGCAGACTGTGGTGAGAATAAACTACAAACTCCACAATAAGATTTTTTTTTCTGATACTGGAATATTTTACTTCTTAAAAACACTGGCAAAAGAATGTAAAGAAAAGTAGAAAAGATGAAGCATGATAACCAAACTTTAGGAAGCATGGTAACAGGGTTAATTTCCAGTTTTGCAGTGAAGATGTTGCTATGGCAATTAAGAGTAGTCATTTGTGTGTGTGCACCTGTGTGTGTAGAGGAGAGAGAGAGAGAGAGAGAGAGAGAAGGGAGTGAGCAGAAAGAGAAAACACAGAGGCAGACAGACAGAGACTCATGGGATGGGAAGTTATTTGGTGTGCAAGATTATTCTCTTTTTATAATGTTGTGGTCAGCAACATTTTCAACATGAAGTTCAGACGGCTAAACTGAAAAATACTGTGAAGCAGAAGGTTTCACCAAGATCACATATTGTGGACGAAGTTCTAAGTACCATACGACTTCTGGAAAGCTGTGGTGTGCACTGTCTGGATAGGACAGCAAGGTTGGTAGGAGAACAAACCAAAAAAGAATCCCATGATTGGGTAGTACATGATAGGGAAGCCGGTGAAGTGGGCAACAGAGATGGGGAAGCTTGAGGCTAATTCACATAAATGGAGCAGTCACATACTGGTGAGATTATGGAATGCAACATTGTACCCAATGACAGTATTATTTACATAGTGTGGGAACATTATCCGAATCCCAAGTGCATACAACCAGTAATGATACGAGGAACGTGAGCAAGACCGTACTAGAGTGCTGCCTGTAGCTAAGTTCATAAACCAAGTAGAGAACTTCACAGTATGCCAGTTTGAGGATAACTTGGGACTGCAGGTGAGTGTCCTAAAAAATTCAATTTTTGTATTCATGAGTCTACCCTGTGATTTTTATACAGCATCAAATGTTGTTTTTTATTTGGATTTCAAAAGAAGAAAATTCAAATGACTTAAAACTTCTGTGGCCAAAAACTAAAGAGCAGAAGTGCCTGGGTGGCTCAGCTGGTTAAGCCTCTGACTCTGGATTTCGACTCAGGTCATGATCTCATGATTTGCGAGTTCGAGCCCTGAATCTGGCTCTGTGCTGACAGTGTAGAACCTGCTTAAGATTCTCTCTCTGTCCCTCTCTCTCTCTCTGCCCCTCCCCCACCTCAAAATACATAAATACACTTAAAAACAACAACAACAACAACAATAGCAACAAAGATGATGACTAAAGAGCAAATGCCCTGAAGAAAAATGAGAACACCACAGAGTCACAAACATAAAAAGGCTCCTGGTTTCCAACTTCCAGCCTCCAGCAAGAACCAAGAACTATAATTCTTCTAAAGACCAGGAGAAGCACAACACCTACTTCTGATAATAAACTTTAGTCATATATTTATAATCAGGAGGTACGTAGGTTTAATTTCCTTCATTAGTTTAGTTTGCTTGGGCAAGGAATTAAGATAGCACAGTGGTTGAGAGCATGGGCTTACAGAGAACAGTGTATGGCCTCTGCAAATGGTCAGACTTGGGCTCCAACTATATACCCACCACTAACCTGACTGTGTGACCAGTGCAAATAATCTGATTTTCTGAGCTTCAGTTTCCTCTTCTGTAAAACCAGGAAAACCATATCTAGTTTCTGGGATTGTAGAATATCTATCACATGATAAGTGTTCAATATGTTAGCTATTATTACTATCATTTAATTCCACTAAATTGTGTTCTGATTACTACAGAGACACAAAATGATGCCACTATCTAAACCAAATCTCATCTATAAATTCACTCACCTACAAATCCTTATTAAGTCATTGTTTACTTTTATACTCCCAGTATGTCACACACTAATAAAAAGGTGTTGACCATACCATAAGACAGGAAGTCATCAAAATCTAGAGGAGAAAACAGGGAACAACCTCTTTGACCTCAGCCACAGCAACGTCTTACTCAATATGTCCCCAGAGCAAGGAAACAAAAGCAAAAATGAACTATTGGGACCTCATTAAAATAAAAAGCTTCTGCACAGCAAAGGAAAAAATCAGCAAAACTAAAAGGCATTTGGCGGAATAGGAGAAGATATTTACAAATGACATATCAGAAAAAGGGTTAGTATCCAAAATCTATAAAAAAACTTATCAAACTCAATACCCAAAAAACAAATAATCCAGTGAAGAAATGGGTAGAAGACATGAAGAGACACTTCTCCAAAGAAGACATCCAGATGACTAACAGACACATAAAAAGATGCTCAACATCGCTCAGCATTAGGGAAAGAGAAATCAAAACCACAATGAGATACCACCTCACACCTGTCAGAATGGCTAACATTAACAAGTCAGGCAATGACAGAAGTTGGTGAGGATGTAGAGGAACAGGAACCCTTTTGCACTGATGATGGGAATGCAAACTGATGCAGCCACTCTGGAAAACAGTATGGAGCCTCCTCAACAAATTAAAAATAGAACTACCCTACGACTCAGCAATTGCACTACTAGGTATTTATCCAAAGGATATAAAAATGCTGATTCAAAGGGGCACATGCACTCCAATGTTTATAGCAGCACTATTATCAACAATAGCCAAAGTATGGAAAGAGCCCAAATGTACATCGACTGAAGAATGGATAAAGAAGATGTGGGGAGCGCCTGGGTGGCTCAGTCAGTTAAGTGTCTGACTCTTGATCTCAGATCAGGTCATGACCTCATGGTTCATGAGTTTGAGCCCCATGTCAGGCTCTGTGCTGACAGTGCAGAGCCTGCTTGGGATTCTGTCTCTCCCTCTCCCTGCCCCTTCCCCACTTGCAATCTCAATCTCTCTCTCTCTCTCTCTCTCTCTCTCTCTCTCTCTCTCTCTCAACATAAATAAATAAATGTAAAAGTTATCAAACAACACATTAAAAAAAAGAGGATGTGGTACGTACATACCCACACACACACACACAATGGAATATTACTCGGATATCAAAAACAATAAAATCTTGCCATCTGTAACAATATGGATGGAACTAGAGTGTATTATGCTAAGAGAAATAAGTCAGTCAGAAAAAGGTATTTGTCTATTTCACTCATCTGTGGAATTTAAGAAACAAAACAGATGAACATGGGGGAAGAGAAGCAAAAATAAGATAAAAACAGAGAGGGAGACAAACCATAATAGATTTGTAAATACAGAGAATAAACAGGCTAAATGGGCGATGGCCATTAAAGAGGGCACTTGTTGGGATGAGCACTGGGTATTGTATGTAAGTGAAGAATCACTAAATTCTATTCCTGAAATCATTATTACACTATATGTTAACTACTTGGATTTAAATTAAAAAATAATCATTAAAAATGGTGTTTACATGACTAAAATTATATCAAATTACTCAGAAAGGTATATTTTAATAAAAGAATGTTTCATGATTAAAGTAGTAATATATTATTCAGAAAGTTATACTTTTAAGAAAAGGTAACAAGTCAAAATAAGCCATAACTGTCAAGCAAGGAATAATTTAAATTACTAATTTACAAAAGAAAAGTTTGAGAAACCACTACCTTCTGTACTGATTCACCTATACCCACGAGTGTAGCCACGCCTTTATTCACAAGGGCTAACTACAAACAACAAGCATACACAGTTCATATCAGCTAAAAATGTTCATTTTCCCACAGAAAGTTACATTCAATGTTTTGCAGAGAATAGTTCATTTGTGGGAAAAAAATGACACAGCCCTTGAAAGAGAATTTGCTTAGTAAAAGGTCACAGTCATGGTACCATTAAAGATTATGGCAAATCGTAACAAAGTTATCAATAGCCACATATCACTGAAAGCTTTAATTTTACTCGATGCATTCCTTCACCCAAGTGAACTTTCATTCAATTTAATTCCTACCCAACTATCTGCTTTCCTCACCCCTCCTTGGACATTAAAAAGGAGGGGGGGGGAAGGGGTCAGGGTAGGGAAGGAAAAGGTATCATAATGATAATCAACATCTATTAACAGTTAGGATTTTATGACTATCAGGAAACAGAAAACCTAAAAACCTAGACACTCCGTCTCAAGTAACACAAGTGTAGAAAGAGGCAGGGTGGTACCAGTGCAGTAAACCAACCCAGTACGGGGACCCAGCCTCCGTCATGTAGACTCTGAGCTAATGCAGCAGCATCTCTGATGATTAGAATTCCATTCAGACTTTCTGTTTCATTTTAGGAGTTTTTGTAAGTTCTGTTTTTCTAAGAAATTCACTATTTCATGTAAGGTTTCAGCTCTATTAACATAAGACTCTTAAGAGCATTTCCCCTTTTTATTGATCTGTGCCGTATCAGTAGTTGTATTTATGTCATTCCAAAAATTGTTTGTGCCTTTAAAAAAACAAAACAAGACAAACAAAAACATGCATGTGTTTATCTATTTTATTATCTCAAATCAACTCTTAGTGTTTTCATCTCCACTATGAAATCTGCTTCCAACTTCACTATTTTTCCCCCTTCTTATTCTTTTCTTCCCAATACCACTCCTAGATTCAAGTAAGAGGGTCCCTGCTCTGCACCACAAGCTTTTGAGGCCTGCATAGCACAATTAAAAATTAACAAAAATAAATTTATTAAAGATGATGTGGCTGTGACTGTCAATTTAGATACAACCTGCCCTGTGATATACAATATGTTCATTATCATCCAGTCCCATGTTGTACTGTCCATTACAATTTCTTCTGTGACCCGGGAGTTATGTGGAATCACGCCTGCACATTTTCTGATGTACAGGGTGTTTAAGGAATCCTTGTGAGTGCTTACTCTTCTGCACACACTTCAGAATGATTTCATCCAAGGGGTGAAGGTCACGTGTGGAGGGCTGCTCCCAGCCCGCTGCACGCACTGGCAAAGCACGGCTCCCTCAGGCAAAGAGATGCCAGCAGTGGGAAGCTGGCCGGAGCGCACCGAAAGGGAAAGGTCGGAGGGGAACGGGTGGGCAATGACATCCTCTGCCACCATGATATTCACACTACTGTGTGTACTCATTTCCCGTATACTCTTCCACTGTATTGTTCTGATCACCTCCTTTCTTTATACCAAAGACAACACCTAATAACATTGTTTGGCACATTACTTTTCGTCACCAAAAAGATCTTGGAGAGGTTCCCATAAGAGACACAGAAAGCTTCCTAATTCAGGTCAGAGCTGCGTGATATTTCATTTCAGAATGTAACATAACTAAGTTAACCAGTTATGTCAACTCCTTTATGAAAATGAGGCAACCACAGCTTCAAGGCCAGCTACCACTCTAATTTCCAGATCCTTCTTCAGATCCTCTCTTACTTTGCTCAGCTATGGACTTAAAAGGAAATTTGTTACACTTCATGAATCATTTCCAGATGTTTTAGACATGCTGGGTTTTCAGGTGTCTAGGTGGCTCTATTGTTCAAAATGGAAGTCTAATCCGTGCTCTGTCCAGCCTTCCATCAGCCATTTTTGGGACCCCAGGCACTTTGTCCTCATCCTGTCACCTCACGGTTGTAGACAGCACAACCACTGTCATACACAGGAAAGGAAAATGGCTTTCTCCTTCCATAACTAAAAGCAAAACAAAACAAACTTTTTTAGAAGAACCCCCAGAAGTCATCCACTTAAATCTAATTTGCCAAAACCTAGTGACTGTCTAGCACTAACCACGAGGAAAGCGGGGAAAACTGGGCAGAGAACGGGATCATAATGACGAACTCAGGTCAATCATGCTTCACTCCCAGGGGGTACTTAGCCACTCCAAAGAATAGTGTGATTAACAAGGAAGAAGGGCTGTTAAGTGGCCAATGATGAGAATCTGCCACAATACCTCAGATGGAATGAAAAATATAATTGTAAGCAGCTGAGAGTGAAAAAATGATTTTCAGTAACAGTGATCGTTTCAGTTCAGTAAAGATACTGCACGAAGAAGAAAATACATACAGTATCTTCGATGCCTAGTCTAGGTATATCTAAGAAAGTCGAAATACCACTCTTGGAACAAATGACTCATACATTTCAGAACACAAAATTTAAGGCCCATCCTCAAAAACACTTTTCTGCATTCCACAGTTTCCAGAAGGCAAAACTCTAATATAACCAATGAAATAATAATTACCAACCACTTTTAAGAAAAATAACTTTCAGGGTTTTTGTAACCTCTGATAAAATTAAACAGCTCCAAATGTGAATCACGATGTATTCTATCAGCTGTCAGGATAAAGCAGAATCAAACTGAGTAATTGGGATGAAGCATTTATTCCTTGAGTAATAAAATAATTTCTGGATAATAAGCTCACAACATTAATGACTACATGTACAGAAGCTGAGAAAAGTAACACATGTACCTACATTCAGGGTGTTTCTCATTAGACACAGTCCCTACCTGTTTAGAGTAATTTTGCATAGTAGGTAATAACGGTGCTTTATGAATTTTGAGGATTTCATTTGCCAAATAAATAAACTAAAAAACAAAAACTTTTCATATCTTTATTTTATTTTATTTTAGAGAGAGAGAGAGCATATGCTCAAGCAGGGAAGGAGTAAAGAGGGAGAGAGAAAGAGGGGGGGGAGAGGGAGAGGGAGCAGGTGAGAGAGAGAGAGAGAGAGAGAGAGAGAGAGAGAGAGAGAGAACCCCAAGCAGGCTCCACACCGAGTGCAGAGCTGAACATGGGCTCGATCTTATGATCTCAGCCACAACCTGAGCCAAAATCAAGAGTCCAACATCTAACTGACTGATTCACCTGGCTCTCCAAAAGTTACTTTGTGCTTTGTGTTTTTAAGAGAGAGAGAGAGAAAGAGAGAGAGAGAATCCTAAGCAGGCTCCGATGCTCAGCACAGAGCCCAACTCGGGGGGTGATCCCACGACCCTGGAATCGTGACCGGAGTAGAAACCAAGAGTTAAACATTCACCTGACTGAGCCGCCCAGGTACCCTTCATATCTTTAAAAATCTCCACAGAGATCAGTTTATCTGGTGTAACAAAAGACTCTCCTTGTACTTCCATGCAGGATTGAGTGAGCATATTTTTTTTAACTTAGTGTAAGTTTTCAAGCTGTTGCTATTTTTCCAAAAGTATTCAAAAAGAGTAGATAAATTATCATTGGTCAAATACAACTGTAAGTTCAACTGGTGAGGTATCTTTCAGTGAAGTCTGATTAGATTAATGCAGCGAACTGCACAGCCGCGGTGATGTCTTGCGGTGACTGACCTTGAAAGATCTTAGAGAGCGCTGTTAGGACCTGTAGGTTGTGGCCATCAGGGAGTAAAACTTTACATCACAATCTTTCAGAAACTGACCTCCCAAGCAAGACTGCTTCAAAGAGCAACGTGATGTTTCACCTCAGATCCTTCAGTCCTCACAGGGAGCGGAGAAGCCACAGGCACAGGAGTGTGTGTGTCTGTGTGTGTGTGTGTGTGTGTGCATGCTATCCGTACACACATATCTGTGATACAGTCATTTCATTCTGAAAAACTGCATAATCAAAATGAAATCTAACAGCAGACAGAGAAATGGTTCATTTCAATGTTCAAATCGTTGTAGAAATGTATTGTATCAAATGGTAACGTTAAATGAAAATGTGCCATAAAGCTAACCAGATTACGTGACCTTAAGTAATATAATACAATTGGTGCTGTGAAAACACAATTAAATGAGATGTGAAAGCAACTATAAACAGTCAGGTTTTAACTTAACCTGACTTAACAGCAACCGTCTTACCATTGCCTTTAAAACTTTTATATTGATACACTCATTGAAATTTCTAATACTGTTCGTGAACGATATTCACTTAGTGATATCAGAATACAAAACACTGAATTATATAAGGAAAAATACACTCTCGATTAGAAAAATACACAATATTTTTGTCCCTCAAACGGCATTTTAACTTTATAATCCCAAGCAAAGTGACTTGAGCGCTAACTGTTATTCTACCTGATAATCTGAATTCTCAGACATGAGGCATGGTTTTCATCCGCCAAACAAGGTATTCTCTGAATCCCCCAAATAACTACTAAGAACAGCAACCTACATTTAAATCCCAAGGTCTTGTCTCCCTAGTGATTGCCCCACCTACAAGCAAGACAGACATGGCTGCTGAAGCGAAAGTGAGCACGACAGTCATGCCCTCTCTCTAACAACCTGTCTGCCCTAACTGCGTTATCAGCCTGGCACTCCCCACTCCTGCTTAAACCAATGCAGCCCTACACAGAAGGGCCCAGATTGGTAGGAACAACAGGTACATAAACCACAGTAGGATAATCTTCCACTGTTTAACAAGCAGGAGACACATGGCCATAAATATGGATACAATAGGGAGATAGGGATGTTCAGTACTCTACTTGGTCCTCATCAGATGCAATCAGTATTTCTCATCCATCTTTCCCGTGTGTCCCATAAGAATCTCTGATAGGCATCTCTACTTCGCACTTCCTGACAAATCAGAATTCACAACTGAGTCCTGTGTCCCCATAATCTATTCATCCTTTAGGCAAAGGTTACCAACTCCACACCGTGTTCCTACTTCGTAACATCAAAACCAACTCCTCCATTTTCTCATGCTCACATTGCACTTGCCTGTCTATCTCTACCTCAACAGTCTTTAAAGCTTCAAGGGCGCAGATCTTGGTCACCTCCGTCTTTTCAACCTCAGCTCCTAGCACAGAGCAGACACAATAAACTAAACTAAAACAGCACACGCACTAAAAGAGACACTGGAGCTTATGGAACAACAACAACAACAACAAACGTGCCCAAGATCAACTCTTCTCTCAGGCCAAAAAATGTCATCCACACCCACACACGTGCATATGATAAAATCACAAGACAAATGAGCAAAGGCTTGTAGGTTCAAAATGAGGCCATTTTCCTACTAGCCGATGTCCTCAGAGTGTAAAATGTACCCTGCTGCTCTACTGTGTCTAAAGGGACATGTCCTTAGTCAGACTGACCAATTCCATGGCTGGAGAAAATCTCCTAGACGCTGACAGAGAAGCAACATCCTCACAACAAGTACATTAAAAACAGGCTGACAACGCAGCCTGAGCTCTGATTACCTGTACTGTTCACTGATGGGAATATTCTGGGAGAAGTATAAAGCCGATGTGCGTGCTCTCCAATGCCATTTCTTTGCAGGAAGGGAATAAAGGACACAGTCTTCTAACTCTTCTTGGAGCAGATCCGCCAGCTGTTTATGGGACCCTCCATAGAACGCTTCAATGATGAGAATACTCATAGGTCCTTTTAAGACTTCACAGATTCTAAATAATAAGCAAAAAAAATATTTGTTCCAACATATATATGTGTGTGTTTATAAAGACATTTTTAAGTAAAAAGAAGTTAAAATAGTGTACCCAAAAGGCAAATACAAGTAATTTAAAGACACTTATTTTTTTTTAAATATGCATGTCCCACTTTTTAAAAAAAGTGTATTAATGCTTAGGATTTATATTTTTGCAATCAATACCTTTACATCATTTTTGTTAATAAGAGGAAATAACGGATGCTTATTTTTCTGTTTTCCTCATGCCCTAAGATTGCTTCCACAATGACTCCGTTTTTTCTCCAATCCCAGGAAGTTTAAAGCCCTCTCCTGCTATGATCACTCACTTCCTGGTTGGAATGGCTTCGACCCTGACTCAGTAACCACAGAAGTGGTTGGCCTAGAGCTCTACTACTCTCAGACAGTCACTGAACTCATCTCCTATGACTTCCACTCCAAGAGTCCTTCATTTGTGAGGACCTTTTCAACTCAGAAATTTTCTGACTCTGTCACTCTCATATTAATTCACCTTTCAATTCACCAGCTATCACTGCCCCCAGTGAACCATATTTAACCAAAAAAAGCACATGGGGAACCTGGGAGGCTCAGTCGATTAAGCATCTGACTTGGACTCAGGTCATGATCTCGCAGTTCATGAGTTTGAGCCCCGTATCGGGCTCTGTGCTGATAGCTCCGAGCCTGGAGCCTGCTTCAGATTCTGTCTCCCTCGCTGTCTGCCCCTCCCCCGCCCGCACAAGTTTTCTCTCTCTCTTTCTCTCTCTCTCTCTCTCTCTCTCAAAAATAAAGAAAAGAGGAAGAAAGCACATTCATATTCACATCTCAATTCTCTAGTATTAAAAATCTTAGGATATAATTTCTTGAGACACTGCATGTATCTTGACCACTTCCCACTATCACCAATATCCCACCTGCAAAGGTAAACCAACAAAGTGGAGTAAAGCTATATGCCTATGAACCAGCAAGGCTTCTACAACCTTTCTGCAAACAACCATCCCATCAAGAGAGATAAAGTAATGTTGTTATTAAAGATAGTAAAATTTGGGGCTCCTGGGTGGCTCAGTTGGTTAAGCTTCCAACTTCAGCTCAGGTCATGTTCTTGCAGTTTGTGGGTTCGAGCCCCAAATTGGGCTCTCTGCTGACAGCTCAGAGCCTGCAGCCTACTTCATATTCTATTCTGTCTGTCTGTCTCTCTCTCTCATAAATGAATAAGCATTAAATAAATAATAAAACTAAAGACTTCGCAAAATTTTCATCGCAGAGAGTTAGCTATCAAAGCAATTTTTTGGTTTAATAAAATGACTTTTGTTAATGTGCTCAGAGAAATAAAAATATGTGTGAATGTAAAAAAAGTCCACATACATTTCAAATTATATGCTATTTCCTGTAAGAAGTAAGGAAGAAACATCACTCTGTACATAAATACTACACTGTTAAAAAATATTCCAGATTTTTAAATTTTCCTTTATGATTTAAGTAAACACCATTCATTAAACAGAATATTGCTTTTCTTAATAATGTTGTTCCACAAAATTATTAGTCTCAACAACTCAATGTTGCTTTTCATTAATAAAACTCTACTTCACCTTGTTCAATCAAAGCAATGCCTACTTAACATTGCATTTCAAAGCAAAAAGTCTCAGATGGTTCTCAAAGAAACAACTAGAGTGAAAAAAAGCTTAGTTCTTGATGTCTGAATCTTCCATTGAGCATTTTTGGAGAAAAATATATAAGTACATAGTTCAGTCATCTACAGAATAAGAAGCGGTGTTCCTCGGTGGAAAAGACATGAACCTTGCGGCCAGGGAGATACAAGTCTGAAGCTCAGCAATGTGCCTTAGAGCTGAGTGACTTGGGCAAGTTACCCAAGGCTGTAGGACTCAGTCTCGCCTTCTCTAAAATGGGAATAACAATACCAACCTCAGAGGTGTGCTGTGAAGATAAAATTGAAGCATAGTAACTAACAGACAGTAACAAGATATTTTGCCCCTCCCAGTATTAGTACAAATCATCTTACTTAAGGGGGAAAGATATCTTTGAATTCTCCTAAATTTTAAAATCAGTAATTTTCAATCACGGTCACCTCTCAACCAAGGACAGTGGGAAAGGTGGATACACATAAGCATTTGAAGTACAGTGAGTGTTACTCATTCATCATCAGCAGCTTGTATTTCAAATAAGAATGTGAGAGCCCCACAGGTATTGTGGGAAGAAGTTAGCTCAGGGGCTGAGCTATGCAGAAGCTTGGTCTTTTTCAGGCCAGTTGGAGACTACCTCTAATAAATGCAATGTTCAATAAGATAAATTTAAGAAAATGGTAGTCATTAATCCTTCAAATAATGGAACCTTCTACAAAGTTAACCAAGAGAACAGTATAAGGCAATCTTGAAAATTATATCAAAGGTTCTAAGACAGACTAAAAGCAGTTAACATTAATTTGCTTACTAGATCATACCACATATATCTCTATCTAGGTTTATTTCCTCTGATTTAATCACACTAAGGTGTCTATGCCCTGTATATCCTTAAAAGGTTGTTGTAGGGGCGTGTGGGTGGCTCAGTCGGTTAAGCGTCCGACTTCAGCTCAGGTCATGATCTCGCGGTTCGTGAGTTCAAGCCCCGCATCAGGCTCTGTGCTGACAGCAGAGCCTGGAGCCTGTTTCAGATTCTGTGTCTCCCTCTCTCTCTGCCCCTCCCCCACTCACGCTATCTCTCTCTCTCTCTCAAATATAAATAAACATTAAAAACAAATTTTTAAGAGATAAAGGTTATTGTAAAAATGACCTGAGATATTTCCCCAAGTGATGGAATGTGATCTAAGCCACTCCAAAGAATATTTCACTCATATAACCTCAAAGAAAGCAACATCAATATTAGAAGGGAAAAAAGCTTTCTGTATTCTTCAGTCCTTTGCTCCTTTTCATGATTAATCTAGAGCACATATCATGCCATATATTTACAAATGTTTCTTATGGGTCTGAATCATGAGTTATCTGCAAATCATAAGCCAATGTGGAGGCAGTATGTGTAGGTGCTGCTAGAGATTCAAGACATTCAGTAAGCAGAACTGAACACCAAGCATGTGGGAGGTCGAAAAATAGAAAAGGGGAAAAAAAGATTATAGCTATAGTAGATTTCCACCCCTTTAATAGCTCAGTAAGAAGAGTGAAATGTACAGGTTTGAACTAGCATTTACTTGAGCATTTTTCTAGTGGCCAATGGGTGTGCCTGCATTTTGGGTATTTTTCTAGGGAGAGTAACTATGTCCTACCATCTCTGAAAACTATACTTAGTGGCTTTGATTCATGGAAATTTGTTCTGCTTGTTTTGTGGAGACAGACATATCCTGGCAGTTCCCCTACTTACTTCTATTGCAACTTTTGTGGCAAGAAGAAAATGTGTTCTTCCCTGTAGTCTTCTTAAAGCACAACCTGGAAGAAAGATGATTCCCATTAGGTGCAAGTAAAAGAGAGGAAGCTGATTTTTAAATATAAGATTCAAACCAAATGTCATTTATAGCACATTAAAGAGCAGTGCAAATACTCTTGCTGTGCTTGAGTTTTTAGAAAGCACTGCTTGAAACAAACGAGCATGAGGTTGGAAAAAAAAAAAAACACTTTGTTAAAAAGAATTTTTGCTGTTATGCTGGAATTTGGTAAAAGATAAAGGGAGTACATTATTTGCTCATTTTAGCAACAGTCCCAGAAAACTGCAGGTGGTCACCCTGACAGCACAGATGCTCCCAAGCACAGGTGAACAGGTGGATACAGACATCAGGCACCACTACCAATAGCTCCTAGGGAGTGAACGCTGGGGAGCAGCATCCTCAACACTGAAAATGCTTCCTCCGAAGCAAGGAGAGGGTCTCCTTTATAGCCTGAGGCTGTGGCCAGGTGTTTGCCAAAACATGGTAGGCAAGCCTAGACACAGCCAAAGGTCTTACATAGGTGCCTGAGTGTTCATCCATCTGTTAAAGCATTATCACAAGCACCACCGCAGAAAAGGAGTAAGGATATCAGAATTAGGGGTGTGGCATTTATTTCAAAGGAAAAACAACAACTAGAGAACTTCTCATGTGAGGAGCAAATACCGATCAGAAAGCCCATGTCCTTTCTGCATGACACTAGACTGCTAATATTTTATAATGTAAAGAAAAAAGTAAATGGCCAATCTACTCTTGCTCCCAAAAAGAACATACAAAGTGTGTCAGATAAATTTTTATCAACTTTTAAGTTTTTCTGCTTAACCCAGTGAGCTTCCGTTAAAAAAAAAAAAAAAAAACTCATTTCTTCAGCATATTTTATTCCCCAATGATGCCAGATGAATGAGAATCTACTACACTATTAAAGCTTTATGAAAGTTTAATTCATTATCAATACTATGATTTAATGATACATGGCTAAATGCTACACATTAAATTGGCAATATAAATGAGTCAAAGTGATATCTGTGACATAGGAATTTTAAACCACTTCAAATTCTATTTAAGATCACCAGAGGTCAAATGATCTATCGAAGAATTGTCTGCCTTCCGAAAAATTTATATTTACGATTAAAAGCAGACACGTAGTGAAAAAAATCACAAAAATGTTTCATATGAACATTTTGACCAAAATGAAAAAGTGCCATTAGTGTCATCTCAATTAAAAACTAATAATGCATTGATAAGATCACCAAGAACAAAAGTAGCCTGAAACCAATGCTGTGAATATTTTTAAATTTTTATTAAAACTTTTTGTCACTGTACCTGCATTTATTTTAAGCTTGACCCAATTTCTTTATTCCCTGAGCCATTTTCAAGGTGAACTACATTTTAGTCTACCTCCTCTAGCAGTTACAACTGCTGCCATAGTTATTTTTTTAACAGTAGACAGAAAGGAAATTTGCAATATGCCAATGATTTATTGAAAAAGATGTGCTAAGTATAAACACATCATGTGAATTTTTAAAACAAAACCTAAATCACATTAGAAACCCATAATTAGCCTTCATATATGATGTCAATTCAGTTACTTATAATATTCAAATAATTTTCCAACCAAATACCAGGTAATAATTTTAAATCAGAGGAACTGTTGTATTAATAAATTCCACAGACACCTTACTGCTATTAGCTGTAGGAAGGTATGGTTTCAGTGATGATGGTTTTAACGGTTTGAATCCCACACACATGAGAAATCGATTCCACAGGCTAATCCACACATGGCTTGATACCTTACACTTCAATCGGTTGCTCCAAATATATTTTCTATTTGGCTATACACAATATTTTTAAAAGTTCAGTTTGGCAGAGCAGAAACCAGTGAAGTGAAACACTAAATGCCGTAAGTTGGGGAAAATAAAATTTGAGTAGGACTTCCCAATAGGTCATCAGAGGTTTACCTGGTATTTTCTTACTGACCCTGTCCCTTCTGCACCTCCACCCACCAACTCCAACACGCTGGCTTCTATTTAAAAAGCCACAATAACCCAGCAGGGTAAAATAGGGCAGTACTGAGAAAAGTTAGTATTACCCTCCAGCCCACTCACTTATTTTAATGATTCATCAGGGAAACCCCGGTTGTTAAAATGTACCTGAAATTATCTTATTATATACTAAAAAATAAGCATAAAAAGATTTCTGCTTTGAAACCTGTCACTACCAATTCCCCTAACAACCTAATAAGGGTGAATATATAGTAAAAATACATTTTGCTAAAAGGAGTGTCCTCAAAGTATTACACTACAATCAATATCATATGGAGGGGTAGAGTGGGGGGGGGGGGGGGACAGAAGTAAGCAGATCCTACAAAAAGCTATTTTTGAAAAGCTTTTCATAAAAATCAGGCATAGCAAATCTATCCTATCTCCTAGAACCTCAATGTAATCTCTGAATACTAAAAGACAATCTGGTATTAAATGCAGCGTAAAAACCTTACAATCCTAAAACTGTAGGCCCTGGCAATATTCTACACAATTAAAGAAAGTTTGGCTAACAGTAAGGAATGAATCAGATTCCTGAACATTAGTGTGAATTAAAGATAATGCATGAAGGAAACTGATCATTACTCCATTATTTGATAATGGGCATACAACCCAACATTTATCATAACTTGTGTACTACTGTGTGTACTTAAATAGCAGCATTAAAAATAAAAATCTTGGGTTCATGCTGAAAATGATGTCCCACTGTATTCATCCATTGTCCCACAGTGCTATGAGTGTTCCAATTTCTTCAGCTCCAACTTTAGTTTCCTGTTGTGGTCACGAAGAACTAAGGATTTATGCACCAAAACCAAGATTTGGTAAGAAGACTTACATGCCATCTTATTTGTGACACAATTTGAAGTAATTTTCAAGTGCACTTTTCCAATTTTTTCATTTGCTAGGATCTTCTATACGTGTTCTTTAAACATTACAATCTGATATGCATATATGGCTATGTAATTTCCCCTAACAAATATTTTTATTCTTTCTCAATTTGGGATTTTAACTTTCTGTTTAGAACTGTCAGTCACTTATTCCATGACCTGAATTAATACAAAGTCTTGGTTATAACTGTATCAAAGGCAAATTCAACAACTACTTATTCGTACTGACACTAGGACATCATTCACTTGTTTTCAAATATGCATAATTTCCACAAATAAAGAGATGTGTATATATTACAAATTCACTACCTTACATTTTTGTGAAGTTATATTCCACATTGCACAACAAAGCTGTAACTATGAAATTTTTTGTGAGATGTTTACCGGTTTAATATCACTGACAAATAAAATCCTAATCCTCTTTCAATTTTCCATTGCTATTAAGTTCACGAAACATTTCAAACTATAAAAGTAGTAATGAATTAGTTCTCCTGAATACTAAAAATATTCTCAATTTGCCGACATTTTAAAATGTGGCAGTGTATTTATGAATGAGTAGAAACTTTTACGCTAGAAAATCATCTCATCGCTCATTTGAACTATTCCATTGCCCTTCTCACTAGGCCTTCATGCTGCCACATCATCTGGTTCCCATCACACCATTCTCCGTATTCCAGCTACAGGTAATATTCCAAAATGCAAATCTGATCATGAGGTGACATGCTAAAAAAACATCAACGTCTCTGTCACCAAGGATAAAGTCCAAGGCCTGCTCACCTTGCTTTCCTGGCCTTTCCTTTCTCTTTACCACAGCCCTGCTTCTCCCTCTCCACTGGGATCTCTCTTCCCCCACTTACCCAGACCCTGCCTTGTTGCCTTACCGAGCGCTCACACTCTCCTAGTTAATTAACACTTCTGTGATTTCACACCTTTCTCCCTTTGCCATCAGACTCTTCATGTTCACCTCAGGAACTAGCCTTAAATTTCGGCTAAACTAAATCAAGCAGCGAGTATAGCAAAACACACTATATTCTCTTCCAAATACTGATTCTCTTTCCGTACTGTCATAGAAATGAGAATTTATTAGATTTCTTTTCATGTAGATATGAGTTTATCTTAATCTACTTATACAAGAGAAGTAATGATAAAAGAAATGGTAGAAACACCACAAGTGATTGCATTCTGGGCCAACGCAAGTTTCATGGTCTAAAAGAATGAGTATCTGTGAGATCCGTGAATGTTGAAAATCACCTGCAGTTTTTTAATCTGCTTGGTCTATCATCATCTTAGTTGAATACTAGCAGTGGAAGCAGGATGAGAAGCCAATTCCCTCACCATAAATCTAGAGATCCCATTTCACATTGAGTAATTATACTTTTATTTAATGGGGAAGGGAAAAAAAGGCATTTTTAAATACTTTCTGCCATCAACTATTCATTTTATAAAAGTCTGACAAGATGAATAATGTATTTGCTTTCTCAGGATGGCATTTCTCCAAGGCTTCCACCTTCCTGAAATGGGCTGCAAATCAGTCCAGTGGGAGAAAATTAGATTATCTGACCCATTCATATATGGATACCTCAGTAGGAAAGTCAAGGTGTACCACAGAATCCTAGGTAGAAAGAATGCGGGAGCCATTGACCAACAGCTTTTCTTTTATAGAAAAAGAGTATTGAGCAGCACAGAGTAAGGGACAGAGCAAGGGGTTAAGTCCAGGTCTTCTGACCCCATGGTCATTTATCTTCCCCATTATACTTCATTGCAGGTATCTGGTAGGATGTAAGTAAAAGGTGCATCCATTTTCTAGTCTTTGGAGTTTGGGGATTAAAAAAATCAATGTTTAAGAATTATATGTAAATGATATATATTGCAGTATTTTTTTATATGTGTGTGAAATATAAATGTCAGTATAAGATGATAAATATATGTATCGCATATTATATTTAATCATAACTCCCAATAATCTGTACATCTAGGATATCAGTGCTATAAACCACACAATATGGTTATATAGAATACCATATAGTTAGAGTGATAAAACTCAAAACTTTTGTTCTAATCTCTTATAACTCCTTCCAGAGTCCTGCATAATCATCCTTTCCCTAATCCCACAACTTTTATCCCTCATGCCCCAGCTCCAGACTAAGGCCTTTTTGATAGGGCGGTAGACTTTAATGACGAGGAAGGAAGACAATATCCGAGACTCACATGACAGGAGGGTTTGAAACAGGAGACGAAGAGGTCAGCCATATAGATGCGCTCAGTTTATTTCATAATTTACTACTGTCACCATCAGACAAAGTCTGAGTCTCCCCCCTATAACAATCTGTAGTACTTCTTTGTACTTAACACTTGTAGGATGTATTTATACGAGTGACCACATAATATCTGTATCCCCTACTGGATATTAAGTTCCAAAAGGACAGTGACCAGGTCTGCTTGCTTACCACTATATCTCAGCACTTAGCAAACAGAAAGTGTTCAACACTCTCTTTGAGTCAATAAACCATAAAACTCTTTAGCGATTGCCTTGACAATTTCTTCTGAACTCATCCAAGACCTTTATTATTATCAACTACAAATAATCACCCCTTCCTACCACTAATTACTACTTACAGAGAGAACTTGACGCACACATTCTATCACCACCTAAAATATAACAGGTGGCATCTTATTGTATTCAAAATGTCACACCTCATTCTAAGGAAAAATAGTTCTGCCCCAGCAGCCCTACCCAGGGATTTAGAAGCCAAGTTTCACATGCCATGGGCATCTATTCTCTCTAACCTTTCTAGACTCCATAAGAATATTTAACACAAGGACAGTCAAGACTATGACCTAGAAGGATTCAATTGGTTTAATCATTAGACTGGCATTTCTTTCTTGGTCAGAAGCATTATCTTGTTACCCTACATTGGCTTCTATGACAAATTTTAACTCAGACTTGGATTGTGTAAGATAATTATAAATATACATACCAAATGAGTTTAAAATAAAATGACTAACAGATTCTTAACTATACTGGCGCTAGAGAGTCTCGCTCTAACATCTTTTAAGAACTTAATCCATCTTAACTAAATAAAAAATTGTTGAGAAGTTTCCCTCTCCAAGTGGGAGGCACATATCACATTTTCAGTTAATTTTGAAACAGAAATAGCAGAGTTACTCTAACACACAAACATTCTCAACGTCCTATTTGAAGTACTGCAACCCAAGCAAACATGGGTGGCATTCCCTTGATGGGTTGAAACAAATGTCACCAAGTATAAAGTTCTGGATTTACTCACTTCCAGAGAAAAAATGAAAAGGACATAATCTCACAACTCAATCTATTTATCAGTGAGAGAAATCAACTTGCAAGAAATACAAAATCCTAACAGCTCAGGAGGCAAAAGAATATCAGGTAGACACATGGAAGAAGAAAAAGAAATTTCCATAGAGGCCTGAAGGCCTAGAACTAGATATTCTTAAAAGTATCAATGTTAGACACCTTTAATATTCACTTCAAATTAGTGAAAGTCACCGTGCAGTGACAGACTTATTTAAATAGTCTTGGGAAACGTGAGGTGAGGTCAGTATCAGAATCTATTTATAAATAAGTAAGTAAATAAATAAAGGACATAAACTCTAATATCCTTTAAGGTCCAAATCAATAAAACTATGCTTTAAAGATGTATCAATTAAAATGTTTAGTGACACTTCTCTCACCTCCAAAGTTCCACCTAATTATCACAATTTATTTATTAGAGGTAGGACTAGTTTAAAGTATATTTTCTTCTATTTATGTACTACAGCAGATCTTTTCTAGCTGCCATATCCTTGAGAAGAATCTTTTGATTTGCCAGTGGTCTAAGTCATTTGCTCATGGTTTAAGAAGCCAACACTGGAAAAACTGGATAGATTCTAGAGATCGTTAATGATAAATTTTAAAAAGCCCAGAAACCCAGTTTAGACCAGGGCTGAGTAAATCTGGGGCTAAGAGATGTGGTAATGAGAGCTGTATCACTATTTTTAAGTATCACAAGGGGCATATTATTAGCTACCCACTATTATAAGAAAAAGAGTCAGTCTGATAATAATAGACTGGAATTTCTAAATCCTGAAAATATTTAGGATTGAGACTGTTGAGTAAAGAATAGGCATACAGAGACAACAGTGTATAATTTCTAGAAGGTCTACTATAGGTCTTTCTACAGAGGAAGCACAGGCTTGCCCCTATCATCTGACACACAAGTTTCCACTGACTAAAAGATAAGTAGCAACAGCTCAAAGTTTCCTGATTGGAGCAAGCACTATGACTTTTATCTATTTAGTGGCCTTGTCTGTCACTATTATCTCTTTATCAGCTGGTTTTTCAAGGAGACATTCCAATGACATAAATATTTTGTCTAATGAGGCTGAGACCCTACAGTACAGAATATTCTTTGCCAACTACCCAAAGCCATACTCTGCATCCTCATCATCTCTTAAGGAAGTAATTTCACATTTTGCAAACAGAGTGTTCAGACAGAGTAAAGTTGCTTAGGAGTTAATTAATTCCCCCTTGCATCTCTATCCGGCATGTATATGCACCATATCTGGGACCATACGTCTCTCTACTGGATTAATTAGCATTTGCAGTTAACAAACAGCCTGAATCACTGTAGAGAGAGATTATAACTTAAAACTCATAAAACTAGGTATATACTCTCTTGCATTTCATATAGCAGTTGTTCTACTGATCTTAGCAGAACTGAAGTTAAAAAAATATTGTTCACCCTCATCATTCCTCTTGCTCAATGTTTTAACGTCCCTTTCTCCTGCCTTGTGTCCAAACTATACTTGCCAGAATTAAATTGAAGATATTGGATAACCCCCTGCACATTGTTCAGAGTAAACGTCTGCCAGGCACAATGTGTTACCTCTCCCAGGAGTACTTGTATGTTATAAGGGGACAACAGGTGATGGCAAAATTTCAGCCATCTGCAGAATAGATAAGAATCGTTCGTGAATTAAAAAGACACTTCTCGAGGCACCTGGGTGGCTCAGTCGGTAAGCATCCGACTCTCGGTTTTGGCTCAGGTCATGATCTCACCGTTTTATGAGTTCGAGCCCCACATCCAGCTCCAAGCTGACAGTGCAGAGCCTGCTTGGGCTTCTCCATCTCCCTTTCTCTCTCTGCCCCTGCCCCATTTGTGCTGTCTCTGTCTCTCTCAAAATAAATAAAGAAACTTAAAAAAAAAAAAAAAAAAAAGACACTTCTCAAGGCCGGAAGGCTGCTACCTACTCTATCAATGCGTGAGGCTGTATCTGCTTTAAAGTATTAAAATGTCTTATCACATCTGAACGTAATATAAAAATCTTGAAAACTGCGATCTTTGGATTCAACAGTACCACTTCTGAGAATTAACATTGGAAATTATGAAGAATCTTTACTGAAGTCTTTGCCTCAAATTGCAAGCAATGAAAATATCCAACAAAAAGAAATTTCATAATTAAATGATTAATGATCAAAAATCATAATAAAAAGAACATGGAAAAATGTTTCTACCATTGCATGATTGCAAGTTATGAATATATAAAAATATATGATGAAATGACATAGAAACACGAGAGACTACACGTGAACACAGGTAGGCATAAATAATCATTTATGGTAGAACTGTGAGCCGTTTTGAATTTCTCTTTGTGTTTCATTTTATTCTTCAAGTTATCTTCACTGAATATATTTCAACTTGCAATTAAAAGAAACTATAAATTTTTTCTAACTTTAGGAAAGAGGCCAAATTGTTTGAAATAACAAACTACTTCCCAATTACTGAAGGCTTACTCCCCTCCAGGAGCTTGCCAGCGGTTTTCAAATTATTCTATTACTATTGCTATAAAGAAACTTATGAAAAATCAAATCAGCAAGGGTTAAACTAATGGGGCTACAGCTATTCATAAACACTATTAATTTGGTTTTGGAAATACTGCTTGTCTAATGTGTGAAATAAAAGAAATACTCAGTCGATTTTTAAAAGTACTTGAATTATTAAATAATTGTAAACAGATCAAGATCTTTATTTATCGGTAAGGAATGCAGAGCTGCACTCTGACAGAGAATATTAGAAACTAAAATACTATTTGGCACTTACAGTTTTGAATAGGGACAGATATAGTACAGACTCAGAGTTTTAAAGTTCAAGTAAAGTGTCAAAATTAATTTGTGCCTTAAATAATTAGATTTGTGTCTTGAACTAAGGGGGAAATATTTAATAAAGGTGCATAAAATTGAAAAGAACTTCTAGTTTCATACTTAATTTCCAAAATGTATTAAAAAAGCAGCAACATGGTATTGAGTAATCATCCATATGTGTTACACACGTTAAAGGAGGGACTGATTGCATAGTCAACTACTACAGACACAGTCTTGCAATTTTAAAAGACTGCCTCCTTTCATAATCACTCATATTTTTCCTATATTTATATACATGCAATAGTTGAATGGATACTCAATATACATTAACCCAACAGCAACTCAGACTTAGTAGAGAAATAGTTTTAAATGGAACCCCCAGGTCCTAGTACTTTTTACAATTTAAATGCTATGAAAACATGAAACATATTTCAAGTAATAAGAAAGTATTATTCCTGGAATTGTTTTTCCAGTGCAACAATTTCATCATAGTTCATCTTTAAAACCATCTATCCTGAAAATTTTAACTTAGAAATCTAGAAGGAAAAAGGAAAAAAAAAAAAACCTGCCATTAAAAGTATACAAATAATTAAGAATTAACCTCCACAAAACACAAAAGTACTAATAAAAATATGAAACTGCGAAAATGAGGGCCAAGCTTATCATTTTGTCTATTTTTAAAGGGACACTAAGAATATAGCGATCAACCTGTAACTTTCCATATTTTAAAATTAGCACCGACTTGATATGAAAAAGAAACCCTAATCTCAGGAAAGCACCATGTGGCATTTTTTAACTTTATGACCACTATGTTGACTCTCTGTCCCAGAGCAGATCACCTCCAGCATTAGTACTCTGACCTTACAGAAAAGTGACAGATAAAGTTTATGGTGAGAAAAAATGAGTTTTTATGGGTTTCCAAAAGGGAATTCTTATGACACTAAAAGCCATATAATAATATTGATTTGATAACCAACTTTTTTACAGCCAAATTACAGACTTAAGATTTCTGGAAAAATATCCAAGTGAATTTGCAGTAAAATACAATAAAATAGAAGCTTGGGCTCATGACTGGCAGTCTAGGATCTCTTTCCAAACTTTAAATATACATATAAAATAATTTTTTAAACCAAATCTTTAAAGTTTTCAGTGTCTCAAGATTTACCTTTTATGTTGGAACTGACTGACCCCTCCTCCTGACATTGATCAGGAAGCTGTAAGCGCTCAACTTTCTGGGAAAATAATTTCCATGCCTGTTTCTAGGTTTTTTCTGTCTTAAAGGCAAATGCACAATGTACAGAAACAAGGATTATTTTCTTGTAAAATCACCCTCAAAAATCAATTAGAATATTCAAAATATTCCATTCTCACAAATGAAAATAAGTTGCTTGCTGAAATGACAGTCTTCCATTTCACTGCCTTAAAAATTAAGCTGGCATGGATAATAAAAGTGTTTTCTGACTGGATATGTTTGGCATTCAAATATTTTTAAAACAAAAACTAATCCATAATTAGATTTCACAGGCGCAATCTATAGAAAACAGAATTTGTTTTTGTTTTCTGAGAGCAATACTAATGATTTGATATTATAAAAGTTATAACAACAATACCATTGCTTGCGTGAAGCTGTAAACAAACGGGCACACTTGTGTTTATTATCCTTTTCAGTCTGATCTTTACCATTCATTCATTCCTTTAGCAAATATTTATCGTGCCTACTATGCGCCCAGCATTGTTCCAGGTGCTTGTGGGTAAATTAGGTGACAAAACAAATGTTCCTGTTATCACAGGAAATTGCTTTCTAATTGGAGTAAAAAGACAATCATCAAGTAAATGTAGCTCAGAGGGTACAGGTGCTACTGAAAAAAAAAACAAGCACAAGGTAATGAAGGATCCGGTTGCCGAGGCCTGGGGCTGGGAAAGGGTGGTATTTTATATTGGGTTGTCAGAGGACACCTCCCCGATGAAATGGCATCTAAACAGAAACCATAAGAGTGGGGGTTGCTGAACAGATCTGGATCTAAAGCCTTCCGGGCAGCAGGCACAGCAAGATCCCGAGATGGAACATGCTTGGCATGTACGGAGAGTAAGAAGGTCTGTGTGACTGGAAAGCATAAACAAATGTGCTTTATTCAGCATTCACTGAATGACTGCATTCTAAAAGTTATGCTAAGTGTTTTTGATATCAAGATGACCCAAATATAGTTTCTGGCCTCAGACCTGGATATAATTACAATACAGAGTGATAAATGTTATAAAACATTTCAGCTGGGTCTCAAAGAGAGACCAAAATCAAGTTCTACTTCAAGACAATGAACCAAGAGCCCAGAAAGAAAGTACTAAGGGCCAAGACCCCCTTTCTAAAGAGGAGTTTAAGAAATGTGCAGATAACTCTTGGCTCCCTTAACAACCATTCAACCCTTTTTTTTCTCCTTTAACTTTCTTCTCGAATTCAGGCTGAAATACTTGATCTCCCAGGTGTGAAGACAGGTGGAATGTTCTAGAGTATTCCAAAATGATGTAGGTGGAAAGGAGGCTCAAAACTGAAAGCGCCCTCTATTGGGAGCCAGGATACTGCTGTACAACTCGACAAATCAACAACCCACAGTGCTTTTGGCTGACTCACCCCAGACCCCTGATATCAGGTCTTCCTTCCAAGCCCTTGAGCCGCCAGCCTCCCTCATCTTCTTCAACCTCAAGTAGGCATCAGCTTCTGACTGTCCTCCCTCCCTGCCGCTACATTTAATGTTTCCATTTTTCTGAAACTTAATGTCAGCCCTCCTCTCAAACACCTCTGATTTTTTCTACAGAAGAAAGAGAAAATAATCCTTAGCAAGACATAAGACCCTTGACAATTTGGTGCCAAGCTCCCTTTCAGCTTCGATTCCTGTCACTCTCACAGACACACCATTACCTGAACACAATTTTTAGAACATTCCATACACATTTCCACCTCCAAGCACTGTTAGTGCATTCTTCTTCCTAGAATCCATTCACTTTTACCACCTGTCAAATTACTACACATAGTTCAAGACTCGATTCAAATTCCATCTCATCTGCAAAAGCTTAAGTCAATTGCTCACCTATATTCAGCCAGTCAGAAGCAATTACTCCTTCCTCTGTGGTACCACCAAACTTGGCTTATACCCCAATTACAGCAGTTACCACAATCCCACCTGTACAACAGTTACACAGTATATATGTGTCTGGTCAACCAGATTTCAATTCCTTGGCAGCAAAGTCTATGCACAACTTATGTTTATATCTATTCATTATCCAGCAAAGTGCCTTACACACAATAGGCACTCAACTAACATACTCTTGAATTCTCCTCCATAGGCTACAATAAGTTCTCACTTTATGAGAAAGGGAAAAAAGAGATTTCTAGATAAAAATTAGAGCAGCATCATAAACTGAATTGTCCAGGCATTACCACTGTATTTAACTATTCAAGTAAGTTATGAACCATAGTAGATATTATTGAATAAGAAGATAAAGACAACACAAAATTAACTATGGGTGCTCATTAGGCAGAAAAATAAAGAGGAATGGGGAAATGTAAAGCCTAAAGGTACCTGTATTAGGAAGCATTACCAAGGGATACTAAAACAATTCATTTAACAAAGTTTTAGGTCCTGTTAAGTGCCAGATACTATAGTGATCACTGAGAATATAAAGGTGAAAAAGGGCTGAACACGCTTTTTTAAGCGCGAAGCGTTGGCCCCAAAAGTAGGACCAAAAGAGCAGCTTAAAGGCCAAAACAGACAATCAATACCCAATTCTGAGTCCAAATCTAGGAAACTATCTTGCCTAAATTGTGATTATGTAGGAACTCTCTCCAGAACTGCTTCTGAATGTTAAAAGGGCTTCCTTTATTTTCAGTGACTATAAACTGCTCAGATAGAAAATTTAAGTTCCAGATACTTGAATACATTCCCTGCTTTGAGATAAGTTCTATCCATGCACAGGTTGTTTTAGTAATTAAGGTACCAACAACCCTGCCATGATGAATGAAAAGGGAGGAATTTATTAAAATGGTGCTATATAGGGAATGTTGCATGGGAGACAGTGGATAGTTGATTTCTTTGTCCTCTGAGGCCAAAATAACAGAAACAGAACGGAAATACAACAAAAGGAATTTCAGTTAGACATTGGACAAGTTGTGAGGCACTGATTCACCCTATCAAGTTACACTCAGCCATTTCTTCTGCAAATTTTGAATGAAGAGGTAGCCTGCTTTCCTCTAAGACAGATTAAGCAAAGCAAGCAGATGTAAAGATGACTTCTTAGTGTTTCTTTTAGACATATTCTTCAATTGTACATTACTATTTGTATGTGGATGAAAAAAATATGAAGCTGTCACTCTAAGAATTAAAACCATTAATTAAAATGCCACCTAGGATAAAATGTGACACAGTAGGCTCTTTGCCATGAGGCTACCAAGGCTGTAACAACTCCTTCCTGTAAATCAACATCAATAATATAAGTTATCAAATTTCCTACCATATTGATAAGTTCAAATCGCTTACTTCTTCAAAATCTGAGATCTTAATATATGACAAATGCAAGATATCCTTGTTTAAACAATAGTCTATGCAAAGGGTTAAAAGGAAATTATATTTTTATTTACTCATGGAATAATGTACTCCAGCAAAAGCATTGGTACTAAGTCATTTTGAGGATTCTCCTATAACCTTTGTAACTAAGTACCTTCCACTCAAAACAACTTTGCAACTTTGATTTTCCCAGCAGTAACAGACAAATCAATAAAATGTAGTCCACAACCCCTCACAAATTAAAACTATCACTATATCCCTTATAGGCATAAATGATTTACACCAATAATATTACAAATATAATATATTTCCTAATACTCATCCATCCATTCATTCAACAAGTGTTGAGTGAAGACCCACATCTAGGCACTGTGGTAAGTGTAAAGACACCAAGGTGACCCAGTTACAGTTCCTGTCGTCAGACACAAAATAACATTACAAAACCAAAACATATGTACTTATGTCAAAAGGGAACCAACAAGTTACTATATACACCAAGTACCCAGAAAGTTCAAAGGTCCAAGCAACTCATCATACAAAAGAATTGAGAATTATGGCAGAGAACTCGGAGAGCTCACTCAACCTTCATTCCCATTCTCCTTTTCCCTGTCTTCCTCCAAAACAGAAACAAGATGGCTAAAAACTTTTTATCTCATTCTAGAAGTACTTATGTGACAGACTTTTGGCCAAGGAGATGTCCCCCATGAGCAGACATCCCTTTCTTTCTTTCTTTTTTCTTAGACATCCCTTTCTTAAAAAAAAAAAAAGAGGCGGCTCCCCATGAGGAAAGCGCTTCTGAGAATCCTTCACTTTTCTTCCTGCTTGAAGGTAAGCACAATTTCTGGAGGAACAAAAGTCATTTGTGTAATAAAAGGCAAGTTACGTGCTAAGGATGTGGGAAAATGAGATGCTACCTGAGTCCCTGATGGCATCAGCTATCTGTGAATTAACTGCCTCCAGACTTCTTATGAGACAAATAAAACCCTTCCTCATTTCAGTCAGAGTCAGTAAGATTTTCTACTCTCTGGAGCCAGAGGCATTTTTACCATTAAAAAGGAAGCTGCAGCAAAGAGGAAGGATTTGAGTTAAACTATCTATGGCTCCCCCTTCCTCAGCTTATGCTATGATCTAGTTCTTCCCAGCTAGAAGAAATAAAAACAATTTTGAATTTACATTTCTACAATTGTCCTACAATTTTCAGTAATGTGGATTATGTAAATAAGCATGTTCTAATTCTTCCACAGAAATCTATTTGTTGCATAGTCATTACAAGATTTTTATTTCCCTTCTTAACTGATCCTCAAATCTATAAAGTGACATTTTTTATGGTGTGGTATATATATCATTCACAAATGCAATATACACATAGAATCAAATAGCCAAAGATTAGGAACGGAGCAAGGAAGGAGAATGAAAAGAGAGAAGGAACAAGGAACCTAGTTTATTTCACAGTGTAAACTATGTTTTCAATTGTGCGAGCACTTTAGAAAGTAGCTTCTGAATAAATGAAAGACCACAAGATAACAGTATTTTTTTTAATAGGAAAGACTTCCTCTGCAAATTGAAATCAGTTTCTCCGTTTTTAAAAATTTTTCAAACTTAAAAAAATATATACCCCAAATATATTTGGGGTCCAATTTGCCACTACCATTATTAAATTATTATGCTATTCCACTTCTCTCTAGTAAGCTCCTTAAGGTAATAGTCTGTATAAGTTTCTGTTGGACACATTTTGAATGTGTACCATTCTTGGAATAGTTTCTATCTTAGAGTGCTGGAAAGATTCATTCATTTCAATCACCATCACTCCATAAGCCACATATACTTTTTCTGCCTTTTTTGTTCAAATATATTTCACTGTGGCCATTCAAAGGAAAATTACACATTCCAATAACATTTGAGTTCCTCTCAGTTACCCTTTCAGTGGTTCAGGGTAATGATAGAGTAAAGAATCGTGCTCTTCACAGGCTCTCCTTTTTTTTTCCCCTCATTTGGTAGAATTTCAGCTTCAACTCTCTTGTGCCAAAAAGCAATGGATAATGTCTAATGCTCCTCTCTAACAGTAGCTTACTTTAGAGGGAAGGGGAGTGAGAGTCAGGAGAAATCATCTCATTCCCAGCTTTTAAAGAGTCTTAGCATATGGGATAAGCAATCTCTTATCCCATTTTCCTAAAATAGAATTATGGAACCATAATAGGTCAAGTTGGGGGTGGGGGAAAGGAATTAGAAAGTTTTCAATAATCTGAGTAGGGGTAACAGTTAAAGGGTGAAATAATTGAAAGTTCTAGCCCTAAATTCTCACTGAAATCAATTTAAAAAAAAAACCCTATATATTCATAAAACCTGGGACTTATATATATTTTTGGCACTGTTCCTAGGTAGAAGCTTCCTCTGTAAAACAGATAAAAGCTATATTCTCTTCTTCATGAGACTGCAAGAATAAAATAAATAAGGATAATAAGTATAGTCAGAGAACATAAATTCCTTCATTTTAAAACCAGCATTCAAAGGCAATCCTGGTCAATCCATATGAACTCAAAAGCATATTCAGAGAATGACAAGTCTCCTTTGTTTATATCATCTCAACTTCAATTTCATCTGCAGTTATCTCCTTTAAAACAAGTATTTCTAGGCCCTTACATGATATCAAGTCCTTTTTCTGAGGCCCATTTTTATTTGGTTATCTTTTTAGGTGCACTAAAGATTGAGTTTACAATAAACTGAACAGACAGCGTACAAAAGGCTTTTAGAACTATACCATATGGTCCAGGGAAGGGAACAATCTGGACGATCCCCATTTCAATCTGCAAGCTTGTCCACCTCTATAACACATTATACCACTGTAATAAAATATTAAGATGGAAACGTAAAAGCGAAAATAGTCTATCTTTAGCATTACCAGGCAACCACACTTCTGAGCATTTACTGATAAACTTAATAAACATTTACTTTAATTTATATTCTGGAATTTTGGTATGCAACACCAGGCATAGAAACCTAGGCCACTATTCACTAGAAACAATATTTCGGCAGGGATATGTGTGGGTATTCAACTTATGCTTCAGAAATTTGGAAGGAAAAAGAAAACAAAACACTTTTACAGGGGGCATATTGGCAGGGGCTGATGTAACAGATGACACATTCTTGGAAATCAAATAAAAGCAATAGGGAAATACCCATGGCTGCCTGGTGAAGGCCTAATCACATGGACACAGCTGGAACCAATGTAGATCATTCATTAATAAAACTGTATTGTAGTAGCCACTTTTTGATGCATTTCAATTGCTGCTGTAGCCAAATCTCTGAATTTCTTTGTTTGCTTTTTTGTTGAATTTCTTTGTTTTAATGGGAAATACGAGAAGATGGGGGGTGGGGGGGAACCACCCTGCTTTCATGCTAAAAATGAGACTAGCTCAAAAAGCTAAATGTCACTTTACCTTGCAATGTACTTACACTATCAGCAGCTTAAAATATGCAGCGCAAACCTGAAAGGGGGAACTCATATGGTACTATGGATAAAAAGTGAGCAGTGTGAGATGCCACGGAAAACATATGAAATACTTGTGACAGTATTCTACAGAATGATAATATGTCAGGCAGGGGGAATTAAAATGTATCAAAAATTAGAGGAAGAACCAAACAACCGAATTAACACACACGCGTTCTTGTAATACTCTCTAACAAAATTTAACACTGAAGTCTGTACCATACGTGTACGGGAAGATTACTAATATCTTTGACCACATAAATTCAGAAATCCACATCTGTTATTATAGGTTACCAATATTTGACAGCAAACAAAATATTCAAGCCACCTACCCTGGAGTAACGTTTAAAACCTGAAGTGATACTCAAATGAAACAAAACACTACTCATAATTATAAACATGGTATCTAATACAATAACATAAAATCCTGGTTAAAATAATGAATTTAGTATTTATCCAACTTTGCTGACATCCCTCAATAAAGCTCTTTTTCCAGGTTGCTACAAATATGATTAAGTTACTAAACAGTAATTTCTGCAAACCATATAATGTCAAACCATAAAGATACAGCTTTGATATATGCTCTGCATTAAACAAAACTGTAGAATTTATTACCTACAAAAAGGAAAAACTCAATAGTATTTACAAAAAAAAAAAAAAAAAAAAAAAAAAAAAAAACAACCCTGCTCAAACACTCAAACATTACGGGTCTTAAATATATTGTACTATGCCCCGGTGTATAGTTAGAATAAACAAATAAATACAACAATTCGTGTTGCAATTCCTAAGTCACTGAAAGATATGTTCCTACCACAGAAAAGACAAAGGGCTTAATTGCAAATCAAAATTATAGCACTGGAGAAAATGTATTTAAAGTGAATGCATAGTATTTAATATGCAATAAACATACAGGTGAACATAGAGAATAAGCTTTCGGTCTATACCACCACACCTGGGCACAGAGGACTCCAGACAGACAGTCACGCACTTAACAGGACCAAGAAAAAAAAAGTTTCACTGGTTTTCCTTCTAAAAAATGTCATACGTCTAAAACGTAAAATGTTGACCTAAAGATTTAATTGATATAACTTAACAGGCATCTCACCCAGATTCATTTTAGCTACTCTACAGAAAAGGGCACTTAAATACAAGTCAAAAAACAGCATTGGGGGGAATGGAGAATTGTAGCATTTATTAACATGTGCATTATACATATAAAGCAATGTGGGTACTTGTTTGTTTTGTGAAATTAATGAGCCAATATGTTGCTGAACCTGTCTTAAGATTGAGAGAAAATAACAGGTGAGTTTATTTAATGCATATTTCTCATATACCTGTTTTACAAATCCTTTCAATGATTTTAAAGCATTTTCTAAATTAAAAATAAATCTCTAGGGAAAAAAAAAACAACACTTAGATTGTACAAGTTTATCTTAATGTATGCATAATAGGTCTATTTCCCAGTATATGTGGTATATAAAAATGTTTCACATTAATGATTCTAACAGGAACCATATTTACTTTCTTTTCGGTCACATTTGTTACACCATTAACAAAAATTCATGAATTTTTCCTCCCAAAGTAATTTTCTTATTGCCAAAAATCATTGACAAGTTTTTAAAATAAAAATCAGTCACAATAATATCAATCTCCTCTTTAGAAAACATATTCTGCCTACTTAACTATTCTTATCTTGATTGCAAAACACTAATTTTTAAAATAGAGCACTTGAAAGTCAGTCATTTGTTTTTGCTTAATACAACAGAAAACACATTTGCATTTTGAGGAACATTCTACGAAATTTCATAGAACGCTTGCTCATAGTGAAAACCTAGTCTCCTGCTCAAATCATCACTTAAAAATCATAATGCTACCTGTTCACACTCCTTGTAATAATAGGTCCCTAGCTAAAATTTAGAAAGAACTGGGAAACCTAAAAGCACTCTGCTTAACCTTGCATTTTCATTTCAAAGGAAAAAATTTTTAATGCACATCTTTATATTTAATGGAAGTTAACTTGCTTACCTAAACTTATCAGACATTCTAAAAATGAGTATTCAATTCACAAATGCTAAAAGCTGACCCTGAGTTTTAGACAAAAATAGAAAACAATGGCAGACTTTTGGGTTTCAACAAGAGCTATCTTGGCATAAAAATCCGTTTAAAACCACCAAGTTATCTTCAAGAGTTTCCATTCAAGTAAGAAGCTGCGAAGGAAGACAGGATTCCAATCAATCAAAAATACCATGTCAACAGGACCAAAGTTAGCAATATTCAGAAGGGTTTTCTGAAAAGCGTGGCAAAAATGCCAACTGTGAAGGAAATCTCTAAGAGCTGGAAAAGGGAGATTTAACACAAGCTTCCCTAAGGAACAATGCCATTTAGTAAACAGGGAAGTTGTGAGGAGAACGGTGTTTCTATTTAAGAAAAAGTTGCTTTGTTGTTCTCCTATGGTGCTCTACATGAAGGAAGAGGAAAATGAAGGAAAAGAAATGGGAGAAGCAGGAGAGACTAAGCCTGCTTGCCTTCCTTCAGTGGCGCTGGGAGGGTAGACCCTCTGCCTTATGAAAACCACTGCCAGAACCAAGCTACACAAAACATTTTGGCTGCCAGCCTAGAACAGTGCCAGGCTGTTTTTTATTTTGTGCTAGACTCCCTCAATTGAGACAGTGTGGGATTGTCACTTTGATGCACATAGAGAACAAAGAATAATATAGTACGGGGCCGGGAGGGGGGAGGATTTTTTTTGCCCCTTAAAGTCAGGTTAGCATTTTGTTTTCTTTGACAGGTCTTGAAAAGACTCAAGAAACAAAAGTTACGCTGAAGAATCTACCAATTGCGTAAAGAAATTAACTTGGGTACAACGCTGTCGGCAGTTTAAAGGCACATGAGAGATTAACATTTTTTAAAGAATCAGACCTAACGGGGTCCAGGTTACATGCTTACCTATTCAAGAAGCCAGAGATCAAGAAATATGTGACTCACAATCACATGATCTTATCTAAAATCTGATAGATGAACGAAGGCCATAAAGTCAGACAGAAAACTAACACAGAAGTGTCGTAATTTTTAGGTCACTATTCAGAGGCAACTGTGTCAGCTGTTATTCTGACCTTGATTTCCTCAAAATAAAATAACCTGATTAAAAGATTGTAACAGTAGTATCTGAATATTTTATGCGTTTACAAGAAAAGAGGTGATAAATGATCAAAAATGTTTAAAGGATTAAACCACAAATCATCTAGAAAGTTGCCACAGAGACAAACAGGAAAACCGTCTCTTCTATCCTATTCAATTCTGTACTAGGAGCAAAGCTAACACAAACGAGAAAGCCGAGCGTGTGCTGTCGCAAGCTTCAACTAAATATACTACCTGAATCTGGTGAGTAAAAACACCAATAAGCCATCAGCTAGAGGTATGACCCTCTTCTCTCTAATGTACAAGATAAGTAGAGGTAGAAGTCCATTTTCTACAAACCAAATGAAAAGAAAAAATGAACTGTGACAAGCCCAGATCCCATGCTGGCATATTTTACACTAAGCTCAGCATCATCTAGAAGCAGTATGCTTCTCCCTGCCAATCAGGACAGGAACAAAGTTGTGAAACTAATACAGCATTGATGAACAGCACCAAAGCTCCACTTGTCCCTTCCTCCTGTACATCTCCACTGAACCAGGTGTTACAAGAAGACCAACGACTGTTACAGAAACAGCGAGAACTAAAGCACTTGCCTCAGATGTGACACACAGAAGCATGAGGCATTACCACCTGAACCTATCTAATTTCCCACAAAATGATCCCCCGCCCAGTTTTGCTCATGGCCACAGATTCTGACAGCAAGTCACGATCGGTGTTGGGAAAACGGGTGGGAGTGGGAGAGTGTGGAAAAGAAACCGAATGAGAACAGTGGCCAAACTTCACAAACAATACACAGCCCAGGCTTCTCTTATTATTCAAATTGGTGCTGTGCACCACACTTTGGGAGGACAAACCCTGTGGGAAAGGTTTCAGGTACCAAGATTTACCCTGGGTGGCATGGGCTGGTCTGCCACAGAATCGAAAAATGTATCATTTCACTCTTCAGTGTTCTCCTTACGTTCCCTTTCTCTCCTCTTGTGTGTACCGGTGATGCTATTACTGCCTGTTCACTGATAGTTGTAGGCAAGGCATTCATGTTTTGCCAAAGTGGCCCAGAGAAATGATGTCTGGCTGGCTTTAGTTCAATGAGGAATCTGACGCAAAACCAGGAAGGAAGAAAAATGAAAGTATGTAGAAGAAGCCAGGCGATAACATGTTTTTTCTGTTTATTAATGATGCAGATGAAATGGGGGAAAATCTAGAAAAAGCAGCCAAGCCGACTGAATTACAAAGAAAGATTAAAGGAGTTAAATGTGTATAACTTGGCTGACAACCAAGGAACAATATGAGAGCTGTCCACAACTCTCCAAAGTATATACATAAAAAGAAGAGCAGAGAATTTTTATCTGCTACAGAAGTGTGAGTATATGCAATAATAATGAGATAAAATTAAAATAAAGAAATCTGACTTCAAGCAGCAGAGGAAGTAATCTGGTAAAACTTCAGAAATATTTATCATCTCACTGACCCACACTGCAATAAAGAAAGAACAGATGATAGGAAACACCCACATACTGACAGAGGACTGACTCAGTGGACAAATTAAAATGAAGTCCCATTTGCTCACCTGATGATCCAGAAACAGTGATTTCCCTCTTTACATATATCCAATCTAATCAGAGGTACCTGTGAGATCAAAGGACGTAATTAAGATATTATCTTCAAAATAAGCCCAGCCTAAATTCTGAATCCTTATCTGGACAACAGTTTGCTTGGATGATCCAGTATTCTGATTCTTGAATATTCCAAGATGGAAGAAGAGTCTCCAAGGACAGAAATGTTTTGAGTCTTAACTAATAAGAGCTTTTCTTTTCAATCATTCAAGTTTTCCCAAATCAGTTATAACTCAAAACTAAGAAGAATTCAGATTAGAGGTCCTTAACCTTGGTACATGGATGAACTTTAGGAGTCTATACACTTCTAAATGATATATGTAAAATGTGTGGGTTTATGTAAATGGATACCTCTCTGGAGAGAAGGTCAATAGTTTGTCAGATTTGTAAAAAGCTCCATAATCCAAAAAGCTGTCAAGAACCTCTGCTGAGGATAGTCTAAGATCTCAGAGACAGGTTGGAATGCATATGGATAATCAGTCCAGGTCTGGGGTTTTCACTCCAGGGAAACAATGGAGGTACACAGACACTTCTGTATCTGGGTAAATACCGTAAGTACACTACTTTCTGGGAGAGCTTTATATCAGGTGTGAGCTGTTACTTAACTTACACAGCTCTGTATTCTCTGCAAGCCATGCACAGTGAAGACAGTAAGATCTTACAATACACCCAAGGGTGGATATTGTGACTTTCCTATGCTGTATACATTAAAGTCAGAATCCTTAGGTCCATCAATACTGACAGGGTCAAAACTAACATAGTAATTCATCCAAAAAGGATCTGTATGGCAAATAAAAGGGAAGAGCTAGCAAAGCAATGAGAAATATGTCTCCCAAACAGTATACGTAGCATAAAGTCACAGGATCACCAAAAGCATCTCTAAAAAGAATTATCTTAATTAAATAGTACTCACGAAGTCCAAATAACCTATTTCAGAAAGAAATCAGTATGGAGACCCTTCCAGCCACCAACTCTGAACAAGACAAAAACATTCACAGCCACAGAAAGAATCCTGAGCTGGAGTGTCACCAAAAAAGGAAAAAAAAAAAAAAAACAAAGGACAAAAAAGACAAGAGAAAGGCTCAGAAGACGTAAATCAAGCAGAAGGAGAACACAAAACAAAACTTTTGAGGTGGGCTATTACAAATAATGATCTTGTAATACATTTCCTCGAAAAATCATTTTCTTATTTAGACATTCACCTCTTGAGCATCTACTAGGCAAGGCACTGGTTGCTGGGAATTCAGCAGTGAACAAGACAAAACTTGCCCTGCTAGAGCTTGATTTTGGGAAGAGAAGGAAGGATGCAAGGAGACATACACATCAGCAGTATCATTTCAGTTTGTGATACATGATATGAAAGAAATAAGATGATGTGACCAAGGCATTGGAGAATGGCCTACATCTATCCAGTACGTCACAGATGTCCACTCCAGTTCTCAAAGTTAGTCAGGGTCTTAGGAAATGGAGGCTGAGAAAGGACCACAGGGACAGCGAGTCAAACCTCTTCATTTCAGAGAGGAGGACAGGAGAGGGAGAGCTACTCTGGAAGACAGTATATATCACAACCTCATTATCTTCAAACATCAAAATACACACACCTAGACTGAGTTATAATTTAATGATACACTGTCTACCTTTAGAGGAGAAGCCTGAGAACAAGTAACTGAACAGCATTTCTGAATCTTTTAAAAAATTGGCAGCTACTGTGCACTTGGTACCCTTAAGATCCAACACAAAACCACATTCTATCCAAATTCTTGGCAAGTTCCCTTCTATTTTTTTTTCAATTGTTTTTCTCTTCTACAGATAAATTTGATCAATTTCTACTGTTAAAGGAAGATGGGCAATGGGGAATGTGGGGAGGCATGGTAGCCAACCTCTAAGAGAGCCCCAAATCCTCACCTCATGAAATTCATGCCTTCATGTAGTTCCTTCTCATTGTATGAGGGTTGGTTTGAATGAAAAACAGAACGCCTTGGAAATGCTGTTATCTGACTTCTGAGGCTAGGTCCTAAAAGATACTACAGCTAGCTCCTTGCTCTCTTGGATCACTCACTCTGGGTGAGGCAAGTTGCCACATCATGAGGACAAACAGCTCTATGGAACAGTCTACATGGCCTCTTGCCAAAGAGCCAGAATAAACAAAGGCTTACATGTAAGCCATCTTGTAGGTGGACCATCCACAATGCTCAAACCTTCAGATGACTGGTGCCCTGAGTGAATCTTGACTCTAATTCATGACAGATCAGAGCCAGAAGCACCCAGGGTACACTCCATCTCTAGCTTGCTCTCTAGATTCCTCTACTATAAGACATCCAAAGCTAAAAACTCCATTTCCCAGATGCATTTGCATCATGCCTTCTATGGGGACCCAGATCCAAACAATCAGAAAAATCCATGCAAGACTTAGAAAACAGAAGTGAGCAAGTCAAGGTGGTGACCACCTCCAAAGAGATCAAATCTTGTAGTGAAGGCATGTTGTTCTTCTGAGAAAATCAGCCAGACACTCTAGTAAATGACCCCTAATATCACAGGTTCCTAGTAGCAAGTGACGGTGGATCTTCTACTAAAATACTGTAACTGGATGCTTCCCTTGGCTTGTGCTGTTCCTAGCTTATTAACAGTCAAGGTTAGTTCCTTGGCACTTTGGGAATAAAACAGTGTGTAACATATCCCTTTTTGCTTAAACTAGCTGGCTGGCTGCAACTTAAACGAGCCTTTGCCTACAACTAGGAACCCACTCTATCATATACAAATTCATACAAATTCCCATCTCAGAATGCTTTCTCTCCTATTTTGTAATTCACCTTCTTCTGTGCCATTACTAACCCCTCTGCCTATGCACCGATCCCTATTCATTCGCACCTTTTCTAAAAACTGTGCTCCACCATTCTTCTCCTTTTCCCCCACTTCCAATCTTTTTCTCTCCACTGGCTCCTTCTCATTCATAAATAGCACACTTCTTTCAACACTACCAACTAGCCTGACAAGCTCCATAAAAAAAAATATAGACTCATTGCCTTCACCGGAACTTCCATCAATACTCAAACTACCACATAGCTTCCTGAGCTATCACTCTACTGAAACAGCCATTGTTAAGGTATGCTAATAATTGCCTACTTTCATTCCTCATTCTGCTAGACTTTGGCACTTGTCAGGCCTACCCACCATGCCTCCTTGAAATTCCCTTCCACTGGTATCCAGGGTGCGACCACCTAGCAGCTCTTCTCTAGCCTGAGTGTTCCCTATTTTAACTTGGCTCTTTTTCTAGGAATCCCCTGGGGCTTTATCCTCAGGGATATTATGGTTTCATTCTGTCCTTGACTTTGAGATTTCAATTACCATCTATATATTCATTGATCGCTCCCAAATCCAACCCCTCCCATAGCTTTCTTCACACCGCAAACCTATTATTTCTATCTGCCTATTAGATGCATCTAGCTTTATCAATTGTTGCAAAATATCATAAAACCCTCCCTAAACTAAAAGGACAAATTTGAAAGTAGTTTATACCCTACAACTGTCCTAATACTGTAACCACTAGCCACATGTGCCTATTAGACACTTGAAATGTGGCTAGTCTGAATTGAAATGTGCTGTAAGTGGAATATACACAGTAGATTTCAAAGACTTGGGGCAAAAATAAGAATGTAAAATATCTCAATAATTTTATATTACTTACATGTTGAAATGATAGTAACTTAGATATATAGGGTTAAATAAAATATATTAACAAAATTAATTAAACTTATTTTTTTTTACTTGTGTAATGTGGCCACTAGAAAATTTTAAATTATTGCATTGTAATTCTATTGACTGCTGCTCTACATACACAAAAAGAACACCATGAAAAAATATACACACTAGGCTCAACCAACAAGGGAAGGAAAGATAATTGATATATATATCAATTACGTATATATGTATATATTCAAGTTACCCTCACATTCAGAACTTACTATTTTATCCGGATACCTTATAGATTCATTTTAACAGTTTAGAAAAGAAGGTTAGGGGTACATGGGAGGCTCAGTCAGTTGAGCATCCGACTCTTGGTTTCTGCTAGGGTCACGATCTCAGGGTCGTGGGATTGAGCCCCGTGTTGGTCTCTGCACTGAGGCTAGAGCCTGCATGAGACTCTCTCTCTCTCTCTCTCTCTCTCTCTCTCTGTCTCTCTGTCTCTCTCTCTCCCCCCCCCCCACCCCCTCTCCCTCTGTCTCCCTCCCCTGCTTACTCTCTCTTTCTCTCTCTTTCTAAAATAAAATAAAATAAAATAAAATAAAATAAAATAAAATAAAATAAAATAAAAACATAAAGTAAATAAGGCTACATTCTGGAATGAAGATTTATATGGTTCCTTAAAATATATACAAATATATTCAAAATTATAAGCTTAAAAACGCTGTCACATCCTATAAAAACCAAATATAATCACAGCTATATCATAAAAATACAAATAGCTAATATTTGATATGCACTATGCAATTGTTATATAATTTAAGCACTGCATCTCTAAAGTAGATAATATTGTTACACCCCACTGAACAGTGTAAGAAACATAAAGCAGAAAGAAGTTAAGTAACTTGCCCAAGGTCATGTTCTTAGGCCTCAAACCAGGCAATCTGGCTCCAGATCCCATGCTCTCAATCAGTACCCTTTACAGACTCAATAGAAGTAAAATTTAAAGGAACAAAACAGTCTCAGATGGTTCCCAGCACTCTTAAACTTACCCACTCAACTAAGATCAGAAAAAAAGAAGTCAAATTAAATAAAACCAAACATGAGTAGAAATATAAAAGCTCACAGAAAAATGGAAATTCAGAAGTAAAACGAGGTGAGTGGAGGAGAGTACAAGAATGAAATAAGGAAAGAAGACACAGAAGAATCTGTTCTGAACCCAGCATGTGCAAACGAGAATTCCTCAAGAACAAGAAAGCATTACTGTGTGGACGTGGTAACTGCAAGGGCTTCAGAAACACTGCATGCCCACTGAGGCTACCGAAGAAAGGCAGAATTTGACACATAAGCATGGAACCTCCCCAAGATTCACGTGGAATTCTGCTTCACAAAGTGCAAGGGGGTGGAGTGAGGGGCAGACCTGAAACTCATTTCAGTGTTATTAAAAGCTAATAGAAATAAGTCATACCAGAATAAGGCTATAAAACCTATACTGTTAAGTGCAGTTTGGCATTTAAAAAAAAAAAACTTCCAAAATACAATGTTCATAAGGTAAATATATAAACCAATACATGAACAAAAATAAATATATTGATTATATATGTATACATCTCTAGAAAGACACACACACACACACACTGATTACATGTGTATAAAGAATGTATTAAGGGACCAGGGCATAAGAGAGATTTCATAGCTTTTGTCACTTTTTGAATTTGCATAGAGTGAACATAATGACTATTCAAAAGTTTGTAAAATAATCTTAAAGTCCAGGATGCCGGGGTGGCTCAGCTTGGTTAACCAGCCGACTCTTGATTTCGGCTCAGATCATGATTTCACGGTTCAAGAGTTCAAGCACCAAGTCAGGCTCTGTGTTGACAGTGTGGAGCCTGCTTGGGATTCTCTCTCTCTCCCTCTCTCTGCCCCTCCGCTGCTCATGCACGTATGCATGTGCTATATATTCTCTCTCTCTCTCTCTCTCTCTCTCTCTCTCTCTCTCTCTCTCACACACACACACACACACACACACAAAATAAATGAATAAACTTTAAAATAATCTTAAAGTCCAAAAAAAAAAACCAGCAAAAATTGTGCTGAACAGGAAAAGGTATGGAAATCTACTTATTCATACATACAAACCTGCATAGAGGGGGTCCTTGATGGTAAAAAGGTTGAAGACTTCCAGCCTCAAAGAAAGCCTCAACATTCCATCTTCACACATCATCATCATCCCTGTTCTCCATCCCTCAGTGTCCACCACCAGAGACACAAAACAAACATGCACATACAGCAGACACTTTATTTGTTAGATGATATTGTTGGAATATTCTATCTCTGAGAGCCAGGGTGCATAAAAACATCCAAAAAGGCAGACAGAAGCACTTAAAAAAAAAAAAAAAAAAGGTAATGAGAATTATAGAAGCTATCAAGGTAGAAATATATCTCATTTTTTTTTTCTTTTTTTAATCCATTTGAAAATCAAAGATGCAAAAGTTCGGTGATAAACGCTTTCCCAAAGCTAGAAGTCTATTATTACATCATTTGCTTTACTCTTGCGAACCAGATTACCTATAGACTCCAACCTAAAATAGCAATCTTGAGTCCTTTCCTTTTGAATGTGAGGATGTTCTATGACATCTGTCATCTCACTGACCATAAGTGATGCAGCAGACAGGCCAGGAAAGTAACCCACCCCTTCCTCCTTGGCCAAGAGGTCAAGAGTCTTCTTTCCCAAAACTCTAAAGCTCGCAAGAGCCTTCCAAATGGATAAGTATACTTCTTTGGTCAGGGATATAGTAAGCCCTTTCCTTTAAACTTCTCACTAGTCAGAACTTTTCACAAAATCTAACCCCCCACACACACCAAAATGGCTTATTCGCATTAATTTTCTTTGTGTTGCCATCATTCATTGTCTTCATTTTTAATTTAGTGGTATTTTTAGCCAAATGAAACGAAATATAGTCCGTTTTTCTCAATCTGTCTCAGCTCTACTCTTTATCTTCTGGGACCCAATTCATGTGATCCTTTAACAACTATTTATTTCACACCAAACTAGATATCTCCCTAAAGCTTACCAATCTAGCCTCCAGGCATATTTCTTAAATAAAAGCAGTAGATCTTTGTAAACCTAAAATTTGCATACTAAAGGAACAAATCAACTATCAAAAGACCTAGTAGTATATAGCAGTTGCTCACCTCCAAGCAGAGTTTAAAATTCATTTCAATTTATTATTTTTTTTAAAGAAACAGCTATTGACTTTTTCCGCTTTGCAAAATACTGTGTTTGATGGCCTAGTTAAATTAGAGGTGATAGTGTGAAGCAAGTGTTTTAAATTGGTAAATTCTAAACCTTTTAATAAAAGTACATCAATCAGAAGTTTTAATAAGACTCAGCAGGACAGAGAAGAATTAACAGTCTGTAGGTATCAAAAGGGGGTGATAGGCAATGATAACCTTAATCATTTGCATAGGGATTTATAATTTCATTGCTTAAAGGTTAATGAAATTATGTGGTATTTTGCCCACTCTTATCCAGTAAATGATTTCATGCCTTGGTTTGTATATATTTATTGACTGAATCATATAACAGAAGAAATGAGTCTTTTTACCAATGTTTCTACCGCATTTTTACATATGTACTCCTATCACCATCTGCCCTAACCAATATCTGGTGCCCTAACATAAAAACATAAGATGTCCAACAGCATCTCAGACAAAAGAACAAACTCATCATCAGAATTCTAAAAGTGCAGTAAGTTGCTAAACTGACTGTTTTTAAAAAAAAAATTAGATACATTCCTGGGGCGCCTGGGTGGGTCAGTCAGTTAAGTTTGTGAGTTAGTTTGTGAGTTCGAGCCCCGCGTCTGGCTCTGTGCTGACAGCTCTGAGCCTGGAGTCTGCTTTGGATTCTGTGTCTCCCCCTCTCTCTGCCCCTCCCATGCTCATGCTCTGTCTCTCAATAATAAATAAACATTAAAAAAAAAAAAAACTTTTTTAATTAGATACATTCCTTTATCTACTTTATGCTTCAAGTGTTGCTAAATAGTTGCTTCTGCCAAATGTTAACATAAAATCCACCCTAGAGATTAATGAAGGTATTCAGAGCACATTATTTGAGGGTGAAACTGGATGGAAAAATGCAGACAGTACACACCAATAATTAGAATAGGTAAAATAATAAAAGATTCTAAGCAGGAGCAATTGTTTTAAAACATTACGGGGCAAAACACCACACTACTTGTGGCCTTGCATCACTGAGCACCCAGGAGGTGTTCAAGGCCAGCGCTTTGCTTACTACCTAGTTCTAATGGAAAATTGCAGAGTCTAGCTTTAGGCAGGGTCGTGATTCTTACTCTGGCTGTACGTTAGAATCACCCGGAGGGCTTACAAAATAATAATAAAACAGAAATTAAGAAGCTGCTGTTTAGGCCCCACAACCAGAGATTCTATTTTGTCAGTAATATTTAGAAGCTCCCTAAGTGATTTCGTAGGTCCAGCTAGGATGGAGAAATAGAACTGTACAGCAGTGGGTCTCAAAGCGTGGTCCCTGAACGAACAGCAGCAACTGGAAACTTGTTAGAAATGCAAATTCTCGGGGCACCTGGGTGGCTCAGTCGGTTAAGCGTCAGGCTTCGGCTCAGGTCATGATCTCACAGTTTGTGAGTTCGAACCCCGCATCGGTCTCTGTGCTGACAGCCTGGAGCCTGCTTTGGATTATTTGTCTCCCTCTCTCTCTGCCCCTCCCCTGCTCACACTCTGTGTCTGTGTCTCAATTATAAATAAAGGTTAAAAAATGAAAGAAAAGAAAAGAAAAGAAAAGAAAAGAAAGAAAGAAAGAAAGAAAGAAAGAAAGAAAGAAAGAAAGAAAGAAAGGCAAATTCTCAGGTCCCACCCCAGACCTACTGAACAGGAAACTCTAGACAGGGGCTCAGCAATCCATATTTTGAGGAGACTTCAGGGGATTCTCATGTACACTAATGTTTGAAAACACTGCTTTACACTCGATCTTAGCCAAAAGGCAGAGGAGCGATTAAAAACATACTGCTGCAGAGTAAGAAAAACGTGGGTTTCAATCCTCTCTCCACAATTTACTGGCTATATGACCCTTGGTCAGCTTTCTAAGCCTCACTTTCCTCGCTTGCAAAGTAACAGAGTTAGCTAACATTCCTTAAAGATGCATCATGTACCAGAGAATGTGCTTTAATAAGCACTTTACTTATATTCTACAATTCAACCTTTACAACAAGCTTACCAGGTAGATATTAATATCATTTAACCCCAAAGATTATGAAACTTATCCAAGATTACAAAGTGAGTAGGCAGAATCACATTTAAACTGAAGCTTTTCAAATCCAAAACCACTGCTCTTTCCCTATTTCACAAAATATGCTACACCGACCTCGCTTCCTTCTCTGCTTCCTTCCTTCATTTCTTCCTCTCTTCCCTCCTGTCTTACGTCCCTCCTTCTTTTGTCCCTATCTGTCTCTGTCAAGTCTTTCTCACCTTCTTTGGGAGGAAGCTTACTTTCCTATTGTAAAGCTAGAGATTAACTAGCATGTACAGTTTTACTGAGTGACTACAAAGTACCCAGCATTCTGCCATATGCCAGAAATAAAAGAATTAAGTTTTTGTAAATTTTAAATCACAGTAATGAAGTTACAAACTAGATGGAGACACGCATTTTGCAAAACGTGGGGACACTATGACTTAATTCTAAACTGGTGAGTCAAAAACAGAAGTAATTCAGGAGTTCATGAGACTGGAGCTCAGGCCAAGGCACGAGGTCGAAGGAAGTGTGGCTTATCCTGAAACAGGGTGAAAAATCTGTCCTACACAAGGGTTACAGAACAGTAGAAAACAAAGCTAAATAAGCTAAATGGATCCAGATTGTGAGTTAAGAGTAAGAAGAATTTAACTTCAGCATGGTAAAAATATAACTTTTTTTTCCCCACAGAATATTTTTGATGCAAGGATAGTAAAAAGGTAAAGTTAAAATCAAATCATAGGCACTGGGGCGCCAGGGTGGCTCAGTCCATTAACGTCGGGCCTTGTGCTGACAGCTCAGAGCCAGGAGCCTGCTTCAGATTTTGTGTCTCCCTCTCTCTCTCTGCCCCCCTCCTGCACATGTTCTGTCTCTCTCTCAAAAAATAAACAAACATTAAAAAAATTTTTTTTAATCATAGGTACTTTATTCTAGAGAAGAAAAAAGAAAAATTGACCTAGGATTACACTGAGAAAAAAATTAAAAAGGAGAAAAAAAATCATTTCTATTGCTAACAGTGTTATGATCCACTCTTTGCTATAGTATGTTCCATAGACTATTCGTATGCATTACATAGTATTTTCGATCGTTCACTAATCCAACCAACACCGACTGATCACATTGAGTTAGACACTAAGGGATAAATAGATAAATACCAACCCAGGGCACATGGAGCATTTATGTAAGAAGCAGACTGCCAAAGGTCTTATGCAACATTTACATGAAGTTATCAGGAATCCTGAAGGCCACTATAGACAGACCAATTCTTAACAATGACTTTTGTGAAATTACTGCAAGTCAACAAGGTATAAGCTAGCCAAAATGTCCCACATATAACATGTAAGAGTACTTTGTTTATGCTAGTTACACAATCATGAGGTCACAAGTGGGGCATCCCTAGTTCCGGCCACACTGAGGCTTACTTCTAGCTAAGAAAGTCATGCAAATACAAAAAATGTACATACAATTTAGAGGTTAAGCTTTTTGACAAGTATATCGTGCATGCCATTTTTTGCTGAAGAACTAATGAATCACTATGCTGAGAAACCCACTGGAAGATTCTATGTAGTAATGAAGTGAAATGTGACACACAACGGACTGAACGAATGCACTAGCACTTAGGTTTCCAATTCTGTCAATGGTGGTCCAGTGCTGTAGAACACCTTCTTTAGTTCACCCTAATCGGACAGTTCCATGATGCCCATCTGATTCTCAGAACCAATGTACGAAGCATGTACATCCATTATACGATGTTAAAAAGATAAGATGCTACAGTTATTTTTTTTCTCAGAATCCATGGGAAAAGAATCTGCTATAATATTAGAAATTATAGTATTTTTCAAACTAAATATATTTAAGAATTAGTAATGTATCTTTAGTAAAGCTGTATATTAATAACTTATGCTAATATAACCAAAGGATTGATTTCCAGACTTAAAAGCTACTTTAAAGGTCACCTGATAAAATGCTAGCTTTTTAAGTTTTTATCCCTCTCTCCCTCTCTCTCTCTCTGTCTCTCTCTCTATATATATATATATATTTAAAAATTAAAAATAAAATAAAAGATATAATCAAATAAAATAAATAAATAATAAAACAATGGTATGAAAAGACCTCCAAGTGCTTTCAGTAATAAATTTCCTTGGCCCCAATATATCCAATTCATATACACTACTCTATTTTACTAAGATTCAATCACCTGTCATCTCATTTTTTAATAATATAAACTGCACATGACAATGTGGTAGGACTAAAATATTGAGACTTGAGAGTAGTTCAATTTCAATAAAAGTGGTTGGTATAAAATCATCTTTTAAAATATTCAGACCATGCCATCCAGACATCCACATGCACTTGGATTTATAAGCATTAAAGAACTTGTTTAGATTTACTGAAGCTATACCTGCTGTCAAGAAACAGAAAAGTTGTGAAGGTTGATCAAAAACAACTTTGCCTCAAGTATCATGTTAATGTTTTCCACTAACGTTGTCCTAAAAGTTAACAGTCAATGTAATCCAAAGATTTCTCTTTATTTCTATATTTAAATCATCACAGGTTTGATCAAGCATGCAAATCCCTTTAGGCTCAGGGTTCCCATCAAAATGTCTTATAGGAACATTAAAAATTGAATGGGCATAAACAACTCCAACAGTGCGGAGCTCATGACAGCCTTGCTGTGATCTTTGTGTTTCATGTGCAACAAAACTGGAGAAGTTTGCAAGGGAATATGAGCAACTAATTACTGTCTTTTGCTTGAGGGCAGGTGTGCTGATCTCTACAGGTGTCTCAACTGCAGAGCTCTGCCTACTGCACTGTCTCTTAAAGACATTCACTGTAACAACTTGCTGAAGCCCTGCAAAATATCTAAGTATCTCCTACAATACCAAACTGCTGGCTGTTCAGAAGAAACATGTAACTTCTTCTTAATGATACCATGAAGAAGAAACAGCAGTTGGAGAGACTTTAGCAATTTGTGAAAGTGTAAGAAAGTATAAAAAGTAAATAGTATCAAATTTTATCTATCAACCATACACATTAAACAAGAACACCAATGTTGTCTTAATGAGTATAGAAAGATTTTTGATGAAAAATTGAGTTATTTTCTAAATAGGAAATAAAAAGTGGGTGCCTGGGTGGCTCAGTCACTTAAGCGTTGACTTTGGCTCAGGTCATGATCTCAGGGCTCATTAGTTCAAGCCCCAGGTCCAGCTCTGTGCTGACAGCTCACAGCCTGGAACCTGCTTCACAGTCTGTGTCTCCCTCTCTCTCTGTGCCCCCCACTGCTCACGATCTCTCTCTCAAAAATAAATAAACATTAAAAAAAATTTTTTAATAGGAAATAAAAAAGAAAAAACTAAGGGAGTCTGGGTGGCTCAGTTGGTTAAGCGTCCGGCTTCGGCTGAGGTCAAGATCTCATGGTTCCTGTGCTCGAGCCCCACACCAGGTTCTGTGCTGAAAGCTCACAGCCTGGAGCCTGCTTCGGATTCTGTCTCCCTCCTTCACTGCCCCTCCCCCCACTCATGCTTCATCTCCTATGTCTCTCAAAAATGAATAAACATTTTAAAAATTAAAAAAAAGAAGAAACTAAATAATAATCTCATGTCGATCCATCTTTTTTCATTCATGAAAAGACAGTGGTCAATGTTGGGTATACAATTTAAGAAGGGCCAAAAAAAGATCTGAGAAGTTATCCACTATAGGAAATTGGCAAACAAAATAGTCAGCTGATGATAGGGGAGGTATGTATACCATAAACACGTGATGCCATTTACAGGATTAATGTTCCTTAAGATCTTTCCCATAACTGTAAGAAAGAAGTATGCTTAATAATGAAGAAACACACAAACCAGAGACGAACATCCTCTGCTCTGCTACTTGCTACCTGCATGATTGGGTAAGAAATTTAACCTTTCTGTGCTTCGATTTCCTCATCTACTGATAAAAAAAGACCCACCTCATCAAGGCTGTTTTTAAATGAGACAGTGTCAAGGTTAACATTCTTTCCTAGGCAATGAAACTGCTCAGAATAAGGAAATGCCTATAAATGATAATATAAGGTTTTTACCAATTATTTTCATCTAAAATTCCCCAGTGTTTTTCTTTAACGGAATGAAATCAAGACAGTATTTCAAATCATCATTAATATCAAGCATCAATTGTATAACCAAAATATCACTGCTGTTTAAGAAAATATAACAAAAGCAAGAGTTAAAAATGTTTCAGACTGTTTTTAACGAAACCAAAAGGGAAGAAAATTTTAAAGCAAAATGTGTACAAAGTACACAAAAATAACACAGTATTTCCCAAATCAAGAATGATTAGACCCAGGGGAATGATTAGACTATAATTGAAGTAATACCCCTCCCACTCTGAGTAGACTATTACATCAGTCTTATTTCTTCAAATCTGGACAATGCAATAACCTTCTGTTCTCTCATCCTTTAATTCCTTCTTCCTCCTATTCATCCTCCAGTTTTCAATGCCATCCTAACCACCATGAATGTCAAGAACTGACCTGCTGAGCTTTCTTTAACAGAGACCTAATTATCTCGCTCTGGTACCCACAGATCTATTCTAGAGGAAGCAAGCACACAGATAATTAAAGTGGGGCGTGTGCTTGTGTGTATGTATGCATACGCACGAGCATGCACGTACTCACACCTGCATGCAGGTGCATGCACAAAGTACTAAGAGAGGCTAAAACACAGGTCGATTCATTTTGCCTATCATAAGTCAAGGAAGGCTTCATACAGCTAACAATAGCTGGGTGAAACAGTGCCTACGAAATAAATTCAAAGGCCCATGCCATAAGCATCTGTTACTCAGTCTCTATCTACATGGTTCCACCTGTGCCCCACACTCTTCTCACACGTATCTAGATGTATCTCACATGTATCTAAACACACTCTGCTGTCACCTGGCCTCCGCATGTCCCTCTGCCTTGAATCCCTTTTTCATCTTCCCCATCTTTAAATTTTTTTTAATGTTTATTTTTGAGAGAGAGAGAGAGAGAGAGAGAAAGAGAGAGAGAGAGAGAAAGAGAGAGAGAGAGAGAGAGAGTAGTGGGGGAGAGGCAGAGAGAGAGGGAGACACAGAATCTGAAGCAGGCTCCAGGCTCTAAGCTGTCAGCACAGAGTCCGACACAGAGCTTGAACTCACAAACTGTGAGATCATGACCAGGACCAAAGTCAGAGGCTTAACCAACGAAGCCACCCAGACACCCCATCATCTTCCCAATCTTTAAAGTTTTAAAAACATGATACACTTATATACCCATGCATACCACTTCTATTTATTTTTTAAAAGAGTTAAAAATCAATGGCATCCCAACCTCTGTGAATGTTCAGAACTTAATCAAGAAGCTTTGGGCTTTGCAAAGGCAAGGAGAAAGACAATGTTAATTCCTTCAAAACTTCTGAAGGAGGGGCGCCTGGGTGGCTCAGTCAGTTAAGCGTCCATCTTCGGCTCAGGTCATGATCTCGAGGTCCGTGAGTTCAAGCCTCACGTCGGGCCCTGTGTTGACAGCTCAGAGCCTGGAGCATGTTTCAGATTCTGTGTCTCCCTCTCTCTCTCTGACCGTCCCCCGTTCATGTTCTGTCTCTCTCTGTCTCCACAATAAATATTTTAAAAAAAGCAAAAAAACTTCTGAAGGAAAGTGATTTACAATGTGAAATGTTATTATTCAGGCAAAAATATCAATCAAGTGAGAAAACTGAAAAAAAGGTATTGTTCTCTCACGTAATCTTTCTCAGGAAACTATTACAGGATATATACCTCAACAATATAAGAGTAAGACAAGAAGGAAAACAATGAGATTCAGGAAAAGCCAAAGGGAGTTCCTAGTTTAAAAGCAAAGCAGAAGGACAGGAAGAGCACAGACCTGGAAGAATAATATACTAAAGAAAAAACCTGAAATTATCTGATGTGCTTCATTTTATGGAAAATCAGAGTAAGAAGCTCCTAGAAGACATAGAAGTAAGAGTGACAAAAAAAAAAAAAAAAAAAAAAAACCTAAGCAAATGTACAACCAAGGCATTACTAACTTCACTAAAAACAAAACCTCAGAAGTGAACATGTAATAGCATAACACTAAATAATAAAGTTAGCTAAAAGTTGTAATCTAGGGGCACCTGGGTGGCTCAGTCGGTTAAGTACCTGACTTTGGCTCAGGTTCATGGGTTTGAACCCCGTATCAGGCTCTGTGCTGACAGCCTGCTTCAGATCCTCTGTCTTCCTCTCTCTCTGCCCCTTCCCCCTGTGCACACACGTGTGTCCTCTCTCTCTCAAAACTAAATAAACATTTTTTTAAAAGTTGTAATCTAACAACACTGGGAATATGCCCAAAAGAGGTGGCAGTGTAAAGGTGAAAAATCCTCAAAGACCATAATACAAAATCAACAAACTGTCTAAAATAAATGAATCAAAACGTACCAATGTCTGCATATGTAATTTAGCAATACGCAGATACATAATAACAAAAAGAAACAGATGAAGATTTAAAAACGGTTGCCTCTAGAGAAGGGGACTAGAAGGAATGGTAAGAAACCACTGTATTTTTTGTTTATTCATTTATTTTTTAAGTTTATTTATTTATTTTGAGAGAGAGAGAGAGTATAAGCAGGGAAGGAACAGAGACAGAGAGAGAGAGAGACTGACAGAATCCTAAGCCACTTTACACTGTCAGCACAGAGCCCAACACGTGGCTCTAACTCACGAACCATAATATGACCTAAGCAGAGATGAAGAGTCGGATATTTAACCAACGGAGCCACATGACCCTGTATTTTTTAAGTTTCTTTTTTTTAATTTTTTTTAATTTTAGAGAGAGAGAGTGTGAGTGAACAGTGGAGAGGGGCAGAGAGAGAGAGAGAGAGAGAGAGAGAGAGAGAGAGAATCTCAAGCAGGCTCCACAATCAGTGCAGAGCCTGATGCAGGACTCAATCTCATGGCGATCATGACCTGAGCTGAAATCAAGAGTCAGAGGCTCAACCAACTGAGCCACCCAGGCAGGCCCACTGTATTTTCCAACAGGCCTTTTACAACAATTAGAATTTTAGTAGACTAGGTCAATGTTATTAGTTTGACAAAATAAGAAGCAATGTAAAAGAAAGAATCAACCACATTTCCAAGAATGTTTTTGACAGTGTTTTTTATAACAGTAAAAGGCAGAAAGAATCTAAATCTTTAATAATAGGTGATTGGTTAAATAAATTACATTTTATCTATACAGTATTTAAATGACTAGTCATTTAAAATTATGTTGCAAAAAACTATTTAATGGCATGGAGAAATGTTCAAAATAAAAAATGGCAGTTCAAAATACAGCTAAGGGGCACCTGGGTGGCTTAGTCATTTAAGCGTCTGACTCTTGATTTCTGCTCGGGTCATGATCTCACTGTTGGGGATCCCACTGCCTGGAATTCTTTCTCTCCCTCTTTCTACCCCTCTCCTGGCCTGTGCTCTCTCTCTCTCTCTTTCTCTCTAAATATTTTTTTAAAAGGGGAAAAAAAAACTTGAAAAAAAATACAGCTAAGAGGGGAACCTAGGTGGTTCAGTCAGTTAAGCATCTGACTCTCAATGTCAGCTCAATCATGATCTCACAGTTATGAGCTGGAGCCCCGCATGGGGTTCTTGCACTGAACATGGAGCCTGCTTAGGATTCTCCTTCTCCCTCTCCTTCTCCCTCTGCCCCTCCCCTGCTTGCATGTGCACAGTCTCGCTCACAAATAAAAATAAATTTTCAAAAACATTAAAAAGACACAAAATACTGCTAAGAAATTAAAAAATGGAACACCTATAAAAATACTAATGGTAATTTTAGAATTTTTTTTCTCACAGCTTTTCTGATTTTCCAAATTTTCTACAGTAAATAATAACTTTGTAAATGAAAAAATACAAACTTTAATACAACTCATCATTCTATTTTAAATAGTGTCACTTCATGAAGCTTTCTCTGACCTCCAATCCAGAAGTAATTTTCTTCCTCTCCCTGTACCTTCTATGTGTCACCATTAGAACCTTAATGCAATTTGCTTTGTAACACAGGTAATTATGTCTATTCTCCTGTTGGATTTAACCTGCTGAAGAGATGACCATGTGTAAGCGATCATAGTATAGGTTGAATGGAATATGCATGGGCTTCTCAAAATAATCCCCCTAAAATGAGGAAATCCTAAAAAAAAAAAAAAAAAAAAAAAAAAAAAGGACTGATGGAATAATTTTCAGAAGGATAAGGATTATAAAAAATATAAGTGCCCAGGTTGGTTGCTCTTATCACATTGCTGTTTTATTTCCCTCTCTCACATATATTGTCTCTCAAATTGAGTCCTGAAGCATTGTGTGTGTGTGTGTGTGTGTGTGTGTGTGTGTGTGTGTGTGTGTTTTGTCTGAAGGCTTCAGTGAGGCAGTTTTTAAATATAGATTTCAGGATTTCGCGATTGATCCATTTTGACCACTCCAAAATGCCAGTTACTTAAGGATTTGATTAGTAGAATATGAGTTACCCAAGTGTTACTATAATAAATTAAAATTAGGATTATTTGTCTTTATGTGAGTACAGGGTTTCCAAGTTAAGCAGAAATCTAAATGCATTCGATGGAGCAAATATGAAAAAACATTTCATAAGGTTTGGCTTTTATTTAGAACTAGTTTCAAAATGACTAATAAATGAAGCAGCACAAAATTTACAAACAAAAAGCTTTCTGGGCAAAACCCGAAAATTCCACTCATTCTATTATGCAAAAGATTTGTAACTTTGTCCTATATAAAGGGGTCAACACACAGTACATTTGATAAAAAGTCATAAGAGGTTTCAAATATTTCATCCTGGTGGAACTATTTTCTCCATGAGATCAACCACCACTTTTCAGCATGCTTTTAGAATAGGCTACGTATGAGTAAGAGGCATCACAAAGAACAGAATGTTATGAAATAAAGAGCTATTTTATCCACCCTCACTATCCCATCTCCAGAGGTCTGAGCAAGGGGGCATAAGGACAAGGCAAACTGGCCTGCGACTATTGAGTGACAACTGTGGAATAAGGAAGGAATTAAATTCTAATGACCATACAGTCTGTGGACTTTTATTTCTTAAATTGTTTATCAACTTTTAAAATCAAAGAAGAAAATAAGAGTCTAACTACAAAAAGATAACGGATTGATTTGTTTACAAAATAGTATTTTTGTAAAATAATATTTTATACATTAAGTTATATGCAATAAAGGTATAAATTATTACAGAGAGGACACAGAAAAACTTAAAACCAAACCTGTTATGAATAATACCAACTGAACTTTATTTGAGCATCTCAAAAATTGTACTATAATAAAATATCTCACAAAAAATCAATTTACCATTAATTTTTCAAGAACATACCTTCTGCATTAAGCAAAAAAACACTATTAAGAATTCAAGAAGGGACAGCGGAGTGGCTCAGTTGGTTAAGCTTCCGACTCTTGATTTCCACTCAGGTCATGATCTTACAGTTCTTGAGATCAAGCCCCATGTCAGGCTCTGTGCTAAAAGTATGGAACCTGCTTGGGATTCTCTCTCCACATTTCTCTGACCCTCCTTGCTCATACTCTGGCGCATATGTGTACTCTTTTCTCTCTCAAAGTAAATAAACATTAAAAAAAAAAAAAGAATTCTAGAAGATGCAAACCAACCTACAATACAGAAAGGACATCAGCAATTGCCTGGGAGCTGAGATGGGGGAGTGGGAGGGTTGACATCAAGAAGTCAATAAAGGAACTTTCTGAGTTGGTAGAAATGTTCTGAATAATAATTGTGGTTATAGTTACACATCTATATGCTCCTGTCAAAACTCATCACATTGCCCTCTTAAAACGTGTACAGTTTATTGTAAGGAAATTATACCTGAATAAACAGATATAAAAAATACACTCGTAACAGTTGATCATGACTGACTGACCATCATTCCAATTACATAAAGACTTTTATTGTAAATTTGCTGTGTTTCTGACAGAGTTAAAGATACCATGAGTAAAAACTAGGTGAGTGATAGTTTACAGTGACCACTCGTAATAACTTATTACTGAACTCAGTGCACTTCCACTCGCATCCCATGCTCCACATACTACTTTGTATTACTGGTTAGGTTTGATTTTTTTTTTCTCCTGAATTAGGTTTAGGCCAAAAAAACAAAAAAAAAATGTCATGTATTTATTAACATCCTCCAAGATCTAGCTCAGTTCTTTTCACTGAAGTGTTTATACACTGATTTACACTATGAAATATTTCAGACAAGTCATTATCATTTCTTTCATAATACGAGAAAAGGAACAGTTCTTGAAAAAATATAAGAACAGCTATCTTGATTTCTCACACTGGACGGTGATACTTTAAAAGATTAATAGAAACTTCTCATAATCATATTTAAACAATTATTTCATATTTGAAAAAGTAAAATTATTTAATAGGTATTAAATAGCCAATGTGAACTTACAAAACAATCTGCTGTATAAAAGTACATTTTTAAAGTGAAAATATTACAATTTTATTTCTTTCCATTGTTCATGGTGTTTCCATTGTATTCAAATTTTACTAAAATGGTTATCAATGATGTATCAATTTTCTAAAAATAACATATCTCACACTTAATAACAGAAATTAGTTTAAGGTAACTTGCTTCACAAATCTTAGCAAAAATCACTTAAACAGTTTTGTAATTATTATTTTAAAAATTAATTACACAGTAACAGAGTAATCAAGACAGTGTGGTACTGGCGAAAGAACAGACAAATAGATCAAAGAAGCAGAAAAGAGAGCCCAGAAATAGACCCACACAAATACAGTCAACTGATCTTTGACAAAGGAACAAAGGCAATTTGAATAAAGATAGTTTTGTCAACAGACGGCGATGGAACAACTAGACATCTGTATGCAAAACCCTGAGTCTAGACTTAGACCTTATACCATTCACGTAAAACCACTCAAAGTAGATCACAGACCCAAATACAAAATGCAAAACCATAACCCACCTAAAAGATAGCATATGAGAAAGTGCAGATGACCTTGGTCTGGCCATAACCTCTTAGATACAACACCAAAGGCACAATCTTAGGGAAGGTGGGTGGGAGGGGTGTTGATTAAGTAGAACTTCATTAAAATTAAAAGCTTCTGCTCTTCAAAAAGCACTGTCAAGAAAATAAGAAGACAACCCACAAACTGAGAGATAATATTTGCAAAAGACATATCTGATCTGATCAAAGTTTTATTGAAAGTATACAAAGAACTCTTAAAACTCCACAACAAGTAAACAACCCATCATAAAGATTAGCAAAAGATCATAATACATCTCACCAAAGATACATACTAATGACAAGCACACATATGAAAATGCTCAATATCATGTCATTAGGGAACTCAAATTACAATGACAATGAAATACCACTACACACCTCTTCGAATGGCTAAAATCCAAAACACTGACAACACCAAATACTGAAAAGGATGTGGAACAATAGGAACTCTTATTCATTGTCAGTGGGACTATAAAATGGCACAGCTGGTTTGGGAGACGCAACGTCTTACGAAATGAAAACTTTCACCACACAGTCTAGCAATCAGGCTTCATAGTACTCATTTAAATGACTTGAAAACTTACACCCACAAGAAACCTGCACACAAATGTCTATAGCAGCATTATTCAGAATTGCCAAAACTTGGAAGCAACTGAGATATCCTTCAAAAGGTGACTGGATAAACAAACTGGTGTATCACACAATGGAATACCATACAGCACTAAAAAGAAATGAGTTATCAAGCCATGAAAAGACATGCTTATTGCCACGTAAAAGAAACCAGTATGGAAAGGAAAACTATATGATTCCAATTATACTATGTGATTCCAATTATATGACATCCTAGAAAAGGCAAAACTACGGAGATGGTAAAAAGATCAGTGTTTGCCAGGGGTTCTTTGGGAGAGAGGGAGGAAGGGAGGGATGAATAGATGAATCACAGGGACAAATGAGGACTTTTGTTGATAATGACTGTCATGTTGGCTCATGGACTTCAACAAGTATACACTCTGGTAGGGATCTGTTGGTGGAGGACATTTTGGAAGGGGGACCTTCTGTACTTTCAACTCAAGTTTGCCATGAACTTAAAACTGCTCTAAAAAAGTCTGTTAATTACTGTTTAGTTAATTCCATAAGAAAGTTCTCTCCAAAATAAGGCCCAGATCTTGTGCATACAGTTTAATATGGAAATGTAATGCAATAGCTTTCCTGCCCATATACCCAAAAGGATCCACCTGTTCTTTAAACCATGTCAGGTCCTTTCAAAAGTATCTTTCTCGAAGAGAAGTTTATGGTTTTTGCTTTTATGAGAAATTCAACAACCTTCTCATATTGAGCAATTCTTACTGTCAAAATCTTAAGTTTTAAAATAACAACTTCAATTTTACAATGTGGGTTTCAAAAGATTATGTTCTCAATGCCAAGAAAGAAACGGATACACCAAGCAGCTAACGTTCACGAATATGTGTCAATTCTAAGGTTTTACCATATTATACACAATTGATTTCTTCATTCAATCTCTTGGCACTTATTGCTTTTCTTTCCCAATATATGAAAAAAGTTCATGCATAAAAGCCTCTCAATACAAAAAAAAATGCATTAAGAAGTTAACAGTTTAAAAGAAACATTAAATATTAAGCAAGTTTAATTCAGACATCTAATTTTAAAAACAAAAATTAAAATTGAATATCAAGATCTTTTACCACTAGCTTCTTAACATTTTCTAAGAAACAACCCAAAATTCTAGACAATGATATTTTTAACTAAGAGCTGGATCATTTAAAAAACAATCAAAATTTATGGGGGGGGGGGGGGGAGGTGAGTAAAAGAATACAAAACTCAGCAATGTGATTTTAAGTTTGAGAAATGGTATAGCCTCACATTCTTCAAAGATATGATAATTGAGGTAATTGAGAAAGAGCAAAACCAGGATCAAAAGTACACAAAAAAGTATACAAAAAGACATCAAAACCATCTTAATAACAGATTTTTATTAAAGCTGAAATTAGCTTTCAAAAAATTCAAATCAATGTTTTTTTAGTAACTGTACATTATATGTGAAGCGCTGTGACACTTCCTTGACTCAAATGGACTTATAACCTCAATGAGAAGATACAATGGACGTAAGAGAAGTCAATATTAGTCAGAAGTGATCAATGATTAGTTGAGAGAAGCACAGGAAATAAAAATTATGGTTGGCTGAGATATCTTTAGCCTTAATAATTTGGGAGAATGCAAGGAAGATAAAGAATTCCTTTTGGATGCAAACTGTGAGGTATTATTTTTTGTTTTGTTTTGTTTTGTTTTTAATTTTTTAAGTTTACTTATTTATTTTGAGAGACAGAGAGAAAGAGAGAGAGCAGAGGAGGGGCAGAGGGAAGGGGAGAGAGAATCCCAAGCAGGCTCTGCACTACTAGCACAGAGTCCGAAGCGGGGCTCGAACTCACAAACCGTGAGATCATGACCTGAGCTGAAATCAACAGTCGGTCACTTAACCGACCCAGGCACCCCTGTGAGGTATTATTAATATCTGGTAAACAGAGCTCAAGAGGAGTCAATGCCAAACTGCTAATCTAAAAATTATTAGAATATGAAATGATGGATATTAACTAAATTTATTGCGGTAATCATTTCATAATATATGTAAGCAAAGTCATCCTAAACTTCTACAGTGCTATATATCAATTATATCTCAATAAAACTGAAAGAAGAATACACACGAAAATCATTAGAAGAGAAGCAAAGATTAAAGACATAGGTTTAGATGAAATCACTCAAAAAGAGAAAACTAAGCTAGAGCAAAATGACTGAAAACAAGGCTTTGTAAAACGCCTAGTTTTAAGGGTAGATAGCTAAAGAGTGGGGGATGGTAGAGAGAAAGAGGTGGGGGACGAATGGGTGGGGGGAGGGAGCGTCAGCAAAGATGTGGGCCAACAGAGAAGGTAAAAAAAAATTTTAAAAAACCATGACAATAGGAAGACACTGTTACACAATCTACTCCAGAAACCAACTAAAAATTAAAAAAAACAAACTTATAAGAACAAAAAATAATGAATACCTCATCATCAATGAAACAAAGGCATAGCCACAACCACAAACCACAAACTATCACCAAAAAAAAAAAAAAGAAAAAAAAGAAAGAAAACACCACTCCGCTAAATTGGGTGATGGCTGGAATCAAAATGAGGAGTAATGCTGACAACCACACCACACTTCCTCAGATCTCGGGCAGAGTAAAGATTTCCCTAGTGATGGGCATTGAGGAGGGCACTTGTTGGGATGATCACTGGGTGTTGTATGGAAGCCAATTTGACAATAAATTACACTTAAAAAAAAAATTCCCTAAAGCTGGAATATTTCTGAAGCCCATTCAAGGAAACTGCTTAGAGTAATGATGTTTAAGTATCTACCTAAGATACGGCAGATTTCTCCAGAAAATTGTATCTACAACCACAGAGGTTCAGAGGAAAACTCAACAAGACTTTTTATTGTCAATGATCAAGCTTCTTTGCTTCGAGAGGATGCCAAATGGAATAAAAAGAAGGGAAACAGTAATCACCAAACCACTTATTACAGATACTCCTGTGACTCACAGGGCTATGGAGTCACAGTGACCTTCATAATACTGCAAACTGAAGTGAGACATGTCCCCAGAGCCATCTGACCTCACATTTTTTTCAGGCAATACCTGTTCTTAATGGAATTAAGCCTACTAAAAACTCAGTAAGAACCAAAAAGGAATCAGAAAAGAATTTATACACAGCTATCAAAAACTGGGGTGGAGGAAAATAGGGAAATGACAGCTGAAGAAAAAATGCTGTCTTAGGAAACAGGAAGAACTCGCCAATTATTTTTCCACAGTCTTAAAAAAATTACAGAGAATATGAGCTACTTCAAAGAAAAAAGCCTCAAAGAAAAAGTAGGAAATATCTAAGAAAAGATAAGAAAAGAGATGAAAAGCAAAGTGATAGGTTAATGAAAAAGCTGGAGATTGAAAAAACACACATACACAGATTAAAGCCATAAAAGAAGCAACAACAACAAAACAGTACCGAAACAGGAAAAGACAGATATGAAAACAAACAAACAAAAACCCACACAAAATAGAATTTTTTCTAAAAGTTATATAAGAAATGCAATGATCAATATAGAAGGTAAAAAAGACCCGGCCAAGGGACGCCTGGGTGGCTTAGGTGGGTGAGCTCCTATTTCGTGATTCCAGCTCAGGTCATGATCCCAGAGTCCTGGGATCCAGCCCCCCGTTGGGCTCCACACTGAGTGGAGCCTGCTTAGGATTCTTTCTCTCTCTTTCCCTCTGCCCCTCCTTCTCTCTCTCTCTCTCTCTGAAATAAATTTTTAAAATAAATATAAATACAAATAAATAAATAAATAAATAAATAAGGCCCAGCCCATGCACATTTGACATTCTCACAAAAGAAAACAGAACAAATGGAACAGGGAAAAAAATGATATAATAAAAGAAAACCTTTTATTGGGATGAAATGAAATACATAAAAAAAGGAAGTGTTCCAGAAAATCTAGACTTCAAACAGTTAATACTAAAACAGATTTCTATGAGGTTATAGAATTTAAGAGAGAGAAAATAAATTTAAATTCTGTGGGTACAGAGGCAGAAAAATCAAGACTGGCCTTAGACTTTTCTGTAGCAGCATTCACCATTAGTGGAGATGACAGGACAGTGTCTTCAGAGTTCTAACAGCAAGGGATTCTTTAAATTTTTTCATCATTATCATAGTGAATTTCTATATAGTGAGTACACAATCATTAAAGCAAATCTGTGTTTTAAAAATTGGTGGGCACCTGGGTGGCTCTGTCGTTGAGCATTTTACTTCAGCTCGGGTCATGATATCGCAGTTCATGAGTTCAAGTCCCACATCGGATGAGCTTGTGCCTCGCTTGGGATGAGCCCCACTTCTCTTCTCTCTCTTTCTCTCTCCCTTCCTCTGCACCTCCTGGGATTCTCTCTTTTCTCTCTGTCCCTCTCTCACTTGTGCCTTCTCTCTCAAAACACAAAAACAAAACAAAACTAAAATATATATATATATATATATATATTACACTTATTAGATATATATATGGGAATTACACTTCCCATATATATATAATATATATATGATAGAAACCATAAATCTGACTCTGACCCAGAACAGAAAATCGTATATGTCTCCATGTATTTCTGTATTTATCCAGTCATTTATTTATTCATTTTTCAACCAGTCTGTCTAGTACCCTATAAGCAGAAGAAATAGATATCTAACTGTCTTAAGTATCTTAAAATGCCATCACATACTTAAAAACAGGAAGTTTGTACAGACCTACCTTAGAGATACTAACAATTCAGTTCCAGACCACGGCAATAAAGCAAATATCACAATAAAGTGAGTCAAATAACTTTTTTGGTTTCCTAGTGCATATAAGAGTTACCTTTACACTATACTATAGTCTACTAAGTAAGCAACATAGCATTATGTCTTAAAAAACAACGTACATACCTTAATTAAAAATACTTTATTACTAAAAAAATGCTGTCATCTAAGTTTTCAGCAAGTCATAATCACTGATTGCAGATCACCATAACAAATATAATAATAATGAAAAAATTTGAAATATTGTGAGAATTACCAAAATGTGACACAAAGACATGAAATGAACAAATATTGCTGGAAAAACAGCACCAACAGATTTGTTCAACACAGGTTGCCACAAACCTTCAATTTGTAAAAAACACAGTATCTGTGAAGTGCAATAAAAGAAGGTATCACTTATTAGATAGTTATAAAGTGTATATAAAACACATCATGCTCTGGGGCACCTGGGTGGCTCAATCACTTAGGCATTGGACTCTTGGTTTCAGCTCAGGTCATGATCTCACAGTTTGTGAGCTGAAGACCCAAGATAGGGCTCTGCACTAACAGTATGGAACCTGCTTGGGATTCTCTCTCTCCCTCTGTCTCTCTGCCTCTTTCTCTCTCTCTCTCTCTCTCTGAAATAAACATTTAAAAAAACACATCATGTTCTAAGAAAAGGCACTGATATAAAATTTAAAGCCAGAAAGAATAAACACAACACAAATACCACTAACATTTCAATCCATGATTAGTGGATACTCTACCTTTTTTTTTTTTTTTTTTTTTTTGCAATACAGCAGATGGGACTTTAAAAAAAAAAACAAAACAGGATCATCTTATTCCAACCTTTAATTAAACAAAAAGCAAAATCTAAGTAAATAAAAATGGCATCTCATTATCATGGTAGAGAGTTTGATCTCTTATACATTGAAAAGGAATTATTACACTTCCCCATGCTAGGAAAAACTATTCTTTCTCACTCTGTTTTCTTGTTATCCAATACCTTCCACCTCAGGATATTCCCTTGAGTTACCTCCCTCTGTATAGCCTACCAGTCTAATGGGCTTTTTGGCATAAAGGGGACATTCTAATGCCTTCTTAGCATATTTTCCCCTATGAACATCTTTAATCAAATGCCACGGCTCTAATTCCTCATCCTGCAAGTGTGTTGTTCTTTTAAAGAAACAATCCATAAGAATTTAACTAAATAAGCAAAGTGATAGAAATCACCAGGTTATAGTATTTTCCAGAAACACTCGAAATTTTCAGGGAAGGTAGGTAATATTTTAATAAAACAATCACTGGAAAAACCGAAAAGAAGATACATATTCAAAAATATGTACATTGATTCGCACCCTTGGTTTACATCTGTTTTTGCTCTGAAATGGGGGAAAGCCCAGAGAACACCTCTTTCAAAAGGTTAAACATAACTTCCCCCAGGTGCTCTTTGAAACCCACATATATGACATTTGTTGGCTGAGTCTCCACATATGCCTTGCAAAAAAGTGGTAAACATCTCAAAGATGATGCAAACTGCAGGTATGCAAAAGTAAATGCTAAAAAGTGTACTATTTATACAGTGTTGAAAGCTCTTAGGGAGATGGTTCAAAAGTCCTTTAAAATCATTCTTTGAAACTTGAAGTAAGTGCATCTAGCACCAAAACACAGATTTTATAACTATGAATGATGAACTTTATATAAGCTATGAATTGCATATATCTTGCCATTTTGGAAAGTGTTTTGCTGGATGACAAATAATGTGATTATGTATCATCTTCATTTTATTTAACTAATTTGTTTGTCCATTAACTCTCATACCAACATAGAAAAGAATGTGTGTAGGGGGAGAATGAAGCTGATCAGTTCACGTGACTTTCATACAGCACATCTACTTTTCTCTGCACATAAAGAGGAGAGTGGAGAGAAAAAGGGAAGAAAGGATGAGCACTAACACAATGGAAAGAAGTAGTAGGTAGAAGCAAGAACGAGACATGTGGGCTTATAACATGGTGCTCTTCTCCCACAGAATGGAAATTGGAAAAATGACACAAGGTACATATATAAAAGGTCATAAATATGAGCCACAAACCATGGTTTAGAAATGTGAGATAACTGTCTCCTAGCTTGGTCACTAACATTCAGCACTACTGCTACAGACAAGAGGGCATGGCTGCTGGGTTGCTCCTCCTTAGGAAGTCAGGTGTGGTCCCCAGCTGCTGAAGCTGCTATTTTTGGCCTTGGCCAAGAGCTGTAACAATGAAACACAATCGAAAGAGTATGATCTTGTAGTCTTGCAGAGCTGGGCTCACAACCCACATCTTCTAATTCTATCTGCAAGACTACTTTACCTCTGTCTCAGTCGGCTTCAGCAAAATGTGTATAACTCAAACCAGTTCACAGGACTGTCACAAAAAACAGTTGAAGTGATACATGTAAAGCATCAGAACATTGTTTAGCAGAAACACAGAAAGGGTTCAATGCGTGGAGCTCCTTCTCCCATGTCCCTCTCACTTAGTTTTCTTCCTAACATAGTAAATCCAAAACATTCAAACTATGCTCTTGCAAGAGCTAACAAGTAAAGTTGCTGCTGTAAGTTTTAATGTAATGATTTTGGAAACTGTACATTGACGTAGGTTATCTTTGAGAGTCCCTTTCATTCCTATGGAATAGATCTCTCAGCCAATTAGGGAACAAGTATAATATAGCACAAAGGTGGCTGGGCCTCATGTGACTATATCTGGGTTCTGGTCATGCCTTTACTAGTCATGTGCTTTGGCTAATTACAGCTGCCCTGGATCCCAATTTCTTTACGTAGAAAATCAGAGTTCTGAATGAGACTAAGCTACCTTCTGGTTCTGAAATGGTATTCTATTGTCTAAGAATTGCTTGAAATTCAACTGGGCTAGATATTGTAAGATGCAAAAGAAATAAGTATAAAGTACACTAACTACAGAGAACAAACTGATGGTTCCCAGAGGGGAAGTGGGTGAGGGGATGGGTAAAATAGGTGATGGGGGTTAAGGAATGAACTTGCTATGATGAGCACAGGGTGTTGTATGTAAGTGTTGAATCACTATGTTGTACACTTATTATGTGTACAACAATCACTATGTTGAAACTTATTATTACACTGTAGGTTAACTAACTGGAATTTAAATAAATTTTTTTAAATGGGTATATGTGAAGCTGATAAAAAAAAAAAAAAAAACAGATGAATGATGAATGAATGAATGAAACTGACAAGTTGCCTAGAGAGAAAAGAGACAGATGCATGATAATACCAGAGCTATTTGTGTAGATAAGCACCAGGATAAAAAATGTGACATCATAATTTAAAAAACAAATATTATATAATAATATAAAAACTAATACCTTGTCTAAAAAAAAGCTGGGGGATAAAAAAGGAAGTTGAGGAAACAGCCTGAACTGAGAAGCAAGATAAGAGTCCATTAGAAACAGAACTTAAGCTCTCAAGCACCTCATGTTTAAAATACAGATAATATCACCTAGTATTTATCTGTCAAAACATAAAGGAGCTAAATAAAATCTCTCAAGGAGAGCCATTATCATATGCTGTATAGAAAGATATTATTAACCCGTATGATACAGATAGTAACAAAAATATAAAAGCTGAAAAGAAGACATTATTAAGAGAGACAAAGATTTTCCAGAGAAGATAACAGAATTGAGAGCCCTCTGAAATTCAAACTCCTTAATATGGTATCCAAGACCTTTCATAATCTGATCCTAAGGTTTCTTTCTGGGCTCATCCCCGACATCCCACCACCAACAGATCTGATACTCTTGACTTCAGGAGGCTGTTTACCATTCCTTGCTCTTGGTCCCAAGTGACTAACAATAAGGGAATACAACTTCAATACAAAAGGGATCAAAACAGAGATATAAAAATCCCTCCGTTTCTCTAGCTCTTAAGACTTCTTTGTAACTTGACAGACTATCTCAACGTATCTAAAGGGAGAATGCATCAATCAGAAGGTGAAGTAAAGGGGAAGACTGGTCAGCAAAGGAATCAGAGAAGCCACCTAGGCAAATGCTCATAAGATCAAACTAAGCCACAGGAGAGGAAGTCTTGGCTAAGCTGACTAGAATAATATGGTTTCCTTGGCAAAGTTCTTTCTATAGTGGGTTAAGATAGCCTCAAGCTAACCTAGTTGAGAGGTATTTCTTCGAACAAATATCCCTCCGGGTTCTCTTTCCGTGCTCAACAAGTGGTCTCTGGAAACAAGGTTCCTATGTATCTTGCCAGAAGAGAGTGCACTGGTCAGAAATGCTAGGTCAACTTGACAGCTGTATTTCTCAATCATCAATTGACCTCCATAATAACAACTTGGCTTCCCAAGAAGCCTGCCTACAGGGATGCAGTACACTGATTTGCCAAATCAAGCAATCCAATCTGCTTGACAGTTGTATTTCTCACTGGAAATTAATAAATTGACAAACACACAAATAGAGAGGGAGAGAAAGATATCTGTGTATCAGTTCCTAAGAACGGGATTAATGTGACTCTCAGTGCACCCAGCATGTCAAGGGTCTGAAAGCGTAAGGTCAAACACCAGACCCTAGGCTGCAATGACTTCACAGAGGGAAAGCCAGTCACTTGAGGCTCCCGGCAACACAGCATTGTGCACAGCCCTGCAACAAATGCCTTCAGTGTTCACAATACAGCGTACGGCATATATATTTGTGATTTCACTCCTCAATTCACACAGTATTTCTTCTTTCCAGAATGCCCTCCTCCCACCCCTTCTCCACCTGGAGAACTCCTCCTCCTCCTCCTTGAAGGCTACAGCTCAATTGTCAATTCTCTGTCACATCTTTCCTAAATGCTCAGGTAAAATTAATCACATCCTCTCAGTGCTGCCATAGCAACCTGTGGATACTGGTCTTGACCAGTGCACCCAAACCAGAGTGGAAAATCCAATCTGGCTCCTCCCCTTATGAGTTCACCTCCCACAACAATGTCCACGCACTCCTATATATTAACAACTCCTATCATAGCACCACATATGCTTTAAGTGTCGCTAAATGTTGGGATGAGGAGAAGGTAAAGAGGTGCCTATGGATAGATAAAGAGGTTCGGGTGATATAATCCTACACAAGGAGAAAATGACATGAGTTAAGAAAATGAGAAAGACTAGATAAGATCTGTGTGAGAAGAAAACAAGGTTACAAGCAGAGAGTTCACTGTGGAGGGTTACTGGAGAAAATAATGGAAAAGAAACTTATGAACAAATTATTGAGGGTCCTGAAAGGTTGATAAAGGGGTAAAAGAGATTAGGTAGGTAAAAGAAAACTACAGTGAGGTCTTAGAAAGAAGAGTAACATCAAGACTTTGGTAAATGGCAGAATGTGTTTATACAAATAACAAAAAAGAATTAGAGGTTGGGAGCCTGAGTATGAAGCTTTACCCCACCCCCCCCCCCATCACATATAATGACCAGTAAGTTATTCAACTCCTGTAAGCCTCAATTTACTTATCTATAAAATGGGGATCACAATACCTACCCTGCACACCAGTTCTAAGGATTAAATGATAATGCCTCACACAGTGCCTGAGACACCAACACCAATCTCTAATAGCTGCCCCTGTGACTGGTTTTATAAACCTTAATCTAGCACTGTAAGTAAAGTGAACTAAAGGAGAGGACTAAAAGCCGAACGATCCTTTAATAGCAAATGACAACAGTCACGTGATTTGGGTGCAAGTCTAAACATAAAATCCTATCCCTTTGGCTGTAGTAATAGCTCTTTCCTTAATCAGCATTGACACCTCAGACAAGTCACTTCTATTTCCTGACCTGCAAATTGGGATAATAAACTCTATTCTTCCTATTTCACAAATGTATTATGGTGGCTATTTTAAACTTTTAAAAAATGCATTTGAAAGTGTTTCACACACTATACAGTAGTTTAGTGTGTGAGGAAATGAGGAAATGAAGACGATGAGACAAATTTAAGAAATATTTTTAAGAAAAACTCAAGAACATCAGAAACATTAGGAGATAAGGACACTAAATTAAAAAATGTCACGGAATTAAGAGAATGCTTCTTCAAAACGAACTCAGAAATTCAGAGGAGAAAAGGGTTTGAAGATAATTCGAGAAACCTCTGTTCTGAGGCAAAAGAGCATCAACCTAAAAGCAGATCAACCTAAAAGTACAGCTAGCGTTTGGGTGATAGGCAATCACCTAATGACCTTGGGTGATGTGAAATAAAGCTCTGAGAATTGCCAGTAATATCCATCAGAGAGAGACTTATGAGAAATGATGATTTATCTATGACACAGATGCAAATCAAGAAGAACTAAAGTTATAAGATTCAAAACTCAGTAAGTAAATACCTGGCAAAGGACAAGGACTAAACCCACTCCACAAAGAGAAGCCAGGTATTACAGGAAGAAGCATGGGCCACAGAAAGTTCAAAGCAAAAACTGAAGTAAAGTGCTCATGTAACTGAAAAGTCAAGGTCATGTGGCATTAGCATGTCAAGGAGATTGAGAGGAAAAAAACTCTACAATTGGCTAGAATGTGGTCACCAGCGACCTTCAAGAGTGCAGTTCCAGTACAGAGGTGGGACCAAAGCCAGATTGCAAGGAGTTAATCATAATTCCATGATCCTAACACGAAAAAGCAGTTGCCAGTAAACTGAAGGTGAAATTCACAGATAAGAGAAAAGCACATTTAATAATTGAAAGGGGACAAACTTTATCTCAAGAAAGCTTCTTAGGATTTTTAACACTTCCACAGGAGAAAGAGGACTTTGGTTTTTCAAAATCTCCCAAAAGACATATATAAGTAGCAAAACACATGGAAGTTAGATTTTGCTGCAACTGAAGGACAAAAAAAAAAAAAAAAAAAAAAAAAAAGGTGACTTAGCCCTAATAGCAATCTAAGCTTCAGAATAAAATTAATTCACATACTTTAAATAAGGCATTTCAGTAAGTTATATTAACAACTATAGGCAAGTCACAGTATCCTTTGTGTCAACAAATTACTTATTAATAAAAGAATAATTAATAACATCACCATGTTGTAGTTAATAAGTAAACATCCCTTCCTAATGCCCCAAATTTCCTTTTCTTAATGCCTATATATGTCTAAGTAAGACATACAAATGTATTTCTGTGGTTCTGTTCATAATATACACTAACTGATACTTGACTTAAATAAGTATTTACAGTTACTATTAATTCCATTTAAAAATATAATACATTCAAAAAATCAGTTAAAAATAATAATCATTCTAAAAACTCTTTTAGGAACTGTGAGGCTCCCTGTATCTAGCCTGAGGGAGGTCTCCAAAAGGAAAGGAAAAAAATAGAACAGACAATCCTAAAATTTGTATGGAACCACAAAAGAGAATGAATAGCCAAACCAATCTTGAGAAAGAAGAAAAAAGCTGGAGGTATCACACTCTCTAATTTCAAACTGTATTAAAAAGTTACAGTAATCAAAACAGTATGGTATTGGCATAAAAACAGACACACAGATCAATAGAACAGAACAGAGAGCCCAGAAATAAACCCATGTATATGTGGTCAAGTAATTCATGAAAAAGGAGGCAAGAATATGTAACAGGAAAGCACAATCTCTTCAATAAATGGTGTTGGAAAAACTGGACAGCCACATGCAAAAAAAAAATAAAACTGGACTCCTCTCTTATTCCATACACAAAAATTAACTCAAAATAAATTAAGGATTTGCACATAAACCTGAAACTGTAAAACTACTAAAAGAAAACACAGAGGAAAAATCTTCCTGACATCAGTTTTGGTGATGATTTTTTTTACATTTGACAACAGAAGCAAAGGCAACAAAAGCAAAAAATAAATAGGTTGGACCACATCAAACTAAAAAGCTTTTGCACAGCAAAGGAAACCATCAACATAATGAAAAGACAACATACAGTAATATTTACAAATCAAGTATCTAATAAGGGGTATATATTGAAAATACATAAAGAACTCATACAACTCAATAGCAATAAAAACCAAAAATCCAATTAAAAATGGGCAAAGGATCTGAATAGACATTTTTTTCAAAGAAGACATACGATGGCCAACAGACACATGAAAAGATGCCCAACATCACTAATCATCAGGGAAATGCAAATCAAAACCACAATGAGATATCACCTCACATCCATTAGAATGGATATTATCAAGAAGACAAGAAATAACAAGTGTTGACAAGTATGTGGGGAAAAGGGAACCCCATGCACTGTTGGTGGGAGTGTAAATTGGTGCAGCCACTGTGAAAACCAGTATGGAGGTGCCTCAAAAAATTAAAAATAAAAATACTGTATAATCCAGCAGTTCCACTTGTGGGTATGTATCTGAAGGAAATGAAAATACTAACTCAAAAAGGTATCTGCACCCTCATGTTCATCACAGGTTTATTTACAACAGGCAAGACATGGAGACAAACTCGGTGTCTACCAATGGAAGAATGAATAAAGAAAATGTATGCACATACAGACACACACACATAATGGAATATTATTCAGCCATCAAAAAGAAATCCTGTTATTTGTAACCACACAAATGAACCTTGAAGACATTATTCTAATAACTCACACAGATAAACACAAATACCATATGATCTCACTTTTACATGGAATCTGGAAACAAAACAAAACTAAAAAAAAAAAAAAACCAAATATTATGTTGTATACCTGAAACTAAAACATATCAATTATATGTCAAGAAAAAAATTGTTTTTAATTAAAAAAAAAAAACAACGAAGAAGAGAAGAAGAAACACTGATTTGCTTGTAATTTCAACAACCAAGATTCTTTCCTAATTTCAAAAGCTTAGATGATATCAAGTTAATTCTTACCTCTTTTTGCATAATACAATGATACACCAAATTAATAACTACAGACAGAAAAAAATGTCATCCGGGTCAAATTTTATCTTTTTCATCCCCTAACCTGTAGTCAAAAGTAGTAATTACAACAAACTTACTTTATAGAATTGAATAATTTTTTTTTGCTTTCTAAGCAACAGAAAGATTCTAATGAAACACACCAAAGCAAATGACCAAAAAAAGAATGAGTACATCATAAAAATACAAATTTCTTTTATTTTGACTACGGTCAGTAGGAAAGAGCACTAAATCAGAAGTCAGGGACCCTATGTATTTTTGCACAGCCCTACCCATGAAAAAAAACATTTATTCCTACACTACTCAGTTTTCCTCATTTAGTAAGAAAATCTTACCTACCCCATCTACTTCCAAATCTGTTGTGATGATAAAATGAAACAGCATATGTAAGAAATATAATTACATATGCAAAGAATTATAGCTATACACATACACAGAGCTTCACAAATATAAGGCAACAATCCATTAGTCATTATTTTATAGTACAGATGGATTATTTTAATTAATCCATACACTTAACAAAATTTTAATATTATAATACCACTGTATTATTTCAATTATTCTCTGAACTAAAAATGGAATACTTAACTGTAAATTTCAATTGTTTTAAATCATGACCATCAATCAAGGTAGGACTTCTACCTTGTTCATAAGGTATTTTACCCAAGAAAAAAATAACAACATTAAATTCAAATCCGATAAAATACATTTCATAGATGTTCTTTCAAAAATTCAGTACGGTGAGGGTGCCTGGGTGGCTCAGTATGTTGACCGTCCGACTTGGGCTCAGGTGATGATCTCGCAGTTCGTGAGTTGAGCCCCGCATCGGGCTCTGTGCTGACAGCTCCAAGCCTGGAGCCTGCTTCAGATTCTGTGTCTCCCTCTCTCTCTGCCCTTTCCCTGCTCATACTCTGTCTCTGTCTCTCAAAACGAATAAACGTTAACAAAAAAATTTAAACAAAATTCAGTACGGTGAGCACCTGGGTGGCTCAGTCAGTTAAGCGTCAGACTTCGGTTCAGGTCATGTTCTCACGGCTCTTGAGTTTGAGCCCTGCGTCAGGTTCTGTGGTGACAGCTCAGAGCCTGGAGCCTACTTTGGATTCTGTGTCTCTCTCTCTCTCTCTGTCCCTTCCCCTGCTCATGCCCTGTCACTCTCTCTCTCCCTCTCTCTCTAAAAAATAAATAAACATTAAAAAAAAAAAAACTTTAAAAATGTGCTAGGAAAGAAAGGCTTAAGTAAATGATAAATTTAAGATTATTACTTTTTATGTATACTTCATTTAGCAGAATTCACTTTCTCTAAGTAAAGACTGTAAGTACTAATTATTTTTTCTTCTTACATGCCTGAAATCACCTCCAAGAAAAAATAAAACTATTTTCCAGGTAGAAACAAAACTATCCAACTGTACTTCTTTTTTCCCATAGGACAATCAAACCTTTCAACCTGATTTGCAAAGGAGAGTGAGTGTAAAGATTTTCTTCACACTTCCAAGGGTAGGTTTGGCATTCTATTCTGCAAGAAAGTAACTCCACAGAAATAGCTGTTAGATAAAATCATCATGTCATAAAACATGACAGTAGTCACAAGCGTTTAAAAAGCACGTGAAGTGTGACCCTATTTGCTCACACTCTAGAAATAAACATATAATCCGTGCTGCTTTCTTAATCACCGCAATCTAAATATTGAACAGCTTGGCTTCTGATATTATTTTACCAGCATACAGAAGAAACCAGACTAGCCATTTTGGGATTAATCAGTTTAAGAATTATTCATTTCAGAGGACTAGGTCTCTCTGAAACCAGTCTTAGGGCCAAATGTAAAACCAGAGTAAAGAAATTTTGCCTCCCAGTAACTTCCCAAGATAATGACTGAGAAATTATCTATAAACATTGTACTTATTTCAGAATAGACAATAATATAAAAACTTACATTTAACCTAATACTTTGAGCCTTAGGTATTCTCTGATTGAGAATCAGAATAAAGTTTAAAAAGCATATCAATACCTTTTTCTGCAGGGCTGTTTCCAGAATCCACCCCTGAACCCCAAACTTTTCCCTCAATCTCTTCCAATTTACCCACATACCTTTAAAAAACTATACTGATCAAGCCAAGAAATAACCAGAGGAAAGAAAGATAAAACAAACCATTCTACTACCTTTGCCTCATCCTGAATCTCTGGTTTAAAAAATCTCTGACAGTCAATAAATCTTAGCTGGAAGGGAAAAAAACAAAAACAAAAAAACAAAAAAAACTTACAATTGAAGCTCTTGTGTACCCCTCCCTGATCCCGTTTCCCTCCCTCTCTCCCAGAGGTATCCACTTTGCTGACATGTGTGTCTATCATTCCCATCACTGACTATTTAAAACATCATCTACATGTGATTGCTTTTATAGAATTAAGCTCCATAAGCCCACAGGCTGTGTCTGATATTGTCCTCTGTGTAGCATCTACCAAAGTAATCAGCATACTGTAATCATTTAAATGCTACAAATACCTCTAAAGGAAATTAATAAATATTTAGCAAAGCTAATTAAACAGAACCATGCATTGTCACAATAGGGAAAAAGAAACAAATTTCTTCCCATTTATGAAACTCAGTTAGGCATCTATTATATAACAGTGATCCAAAAATCCAAATTATTGAAAAACTGGGTTTTAATTTAAAAGACTAACTGAATAAAATTTCAAATACCAAACAAAATTTAGGTTAGAGAAAAAATACATCCTTATAACTCCCTATAAATTCCCTATAAACTCAACAATTATAATTTATTCTGATTTTTTTTTCTTTCACCACATTAGAAGATATTTTTCTATATTCCCTAGGCAGCAACAAATAACACCATGCATGAGGACTGATATAATTACATGCCAAAAAAGACAGACCAGCACCCTCACACTCCAAATTCCCCTCTGTGGCTCCTTCATGCCCCATATGTTACCAATAAAACTGTTTGAATCATACCTATGAGACAGTTTTACTGACATAGTATCAGCTCTATTGGTTCTTCACAAGGCAAACCATACCACCAGAAATGTTACGAATGCAAATTTTAAGAGTGAGGAAAATAGAAATCTACAATATATGTATATATGTGTGTATGTGTGTGTGTATGTAGATACATAAATATAATGTATATATGTGTGTGTGTGTGTGTATATATATATAATACATAATATATGTATATATATTTAGAGCATAGAAACTTGCATTAAAACCACAATTCCACTACTTAATTCTTTGAACTTTAAAATACCCATGCTAGCTACATAAACATATAGAAGGTTCTAACATCTGACAACAGTATGACATTCAACTGGACAGGGTGACAGAGTGGATTGAAAAACAAGACTTATGTATATGCTGTCTATAAGAGACTCATTTCAGACCTAAAGACACCTGCAGATTGAAAGTGAGGGGATGGAAAAACATGTAGCATGAAAATAGATGCCAAAAGAAAATGAGAGTAGCAACAGTTATATCAGACAAAATAAACTTTAAAACAAAGTCTGTAAAAAGAGACAAGAAGGACACTATATAATAAGGGGACAATCCAACAAGAAGATATAACAACTGTAAATATTTATGCACTCAACATGAAAGCACCCAAATGCATAAAACAGTTAATAACAAACATAAAGGAACTAATCAATAGCAAGGTAATAATAGTAGGGGACTTTAACACCCACTTACATCAATGGACAGATCTTCCAAACAGAAAATCAACAAGGAAATAATGGCTTTGAATGACACACTGGACCAGATGTATTTAACAGATATATATGTAGAATATTCTATCCTAAAACAGCAGAATACATATTCTATTCAAGTCCACATAGAACATTCTCCAGAACAAATCACATATTAGGCCACAAAACAAGTCTCAACAAATTCAAAAATACTGAACTCGTACCATGAATCTTTTCTGACCACAATCCTATGAAATTCGAAATCAACTACAAGAAAAAAAATCTGGAAAGAGCACAAATACATGGAAGTTACATAACATGCTACTAATATATAAATGCGTCTATCAAGAAATTAAAGAGGAAATCAAAAATACGTGGAAACAAACAAAATTAAAAACACAATGGCCCAAAACCTTTGGGATGCAGTAAAAGCAGTTCTAAGAAGGAAGTTTATAGCAATATAGGCCTACATCAAGAAGCAAGAAAAATCTCAAATAAACAACCTAAGTTTATACCTAAAGGAAAAAAAAAAAAAAAAAACACCCAAACCCTAAGCCAGTAGAAAGCAGGAAATAATAAAGATTACGGCAGAAATAAATTATATAAAAACTTAAAAAATGAAGAAAACAGACAAATGAAACCAAGAGCTGGTTCTTTGAAAAGATAAACAAAATTGATAAACCTCTAGCCAGACTCATCCAGAAGAGAGAGAGAGACAGAGAGAGAGAGAGAGAGAGAGAGAGAGAGAGAGAAAGGACTCAGATAAACAAAATCACAAATAAAAAGTAACAACCAACAACATGAAATATGAAAATCTACATTCCAACAAATTGGACAACCTAGAAGAAATGGATAAATTCCTAGAAACATATAACCTACCAAAACTGAAACAGGAAGAAACAGAAAATTTGAACAGACCAATAACTAGCAAGGAGATTAAATCAGTTACTCAAAACACTCCCAATAAACAGAAGTCCAAGACCAGATGGCTTCACAGGCAAATTCTACCAAACATTTAAAGAAGAGTTAATACCTATGCTTATCAATCTATTCCAGAAAAATAGAAGAAAGAGGGGAACCTGTGTGGCTCAGTCAGTTGAGAGTACAACCTTGATTTTGGCTCAAGTCATGATCCCAGTGCTGTGAGGTCAAGCCCCATGCCAGGGTCCACTCTGAGCATGGAGCCTGCTTAAGATTCTTTCTCTCTTGCTCTGCCCCTCTCCCCTGCTTGCACTCTCATTCTCTCTAAAATAAAAAAATAAAATAAAATAAAAAATAGAAGGAAAACTTTCAAATTTGTTCTAGAAGCTAGTATCACCCTAATTATTAAAACCAGATAAAGACATCACACAAAAAAAGAGAACTAAAGGCTAATATCTCAGATGAACATGGATGCAAAAATCTTCAACAAAATACTAGCAAACCAAATCCGACAATACAAAACAAACAAACAAAAACACCTCATCACCATAATCAAGTGACATATTCTCAGGATGCAAGGGTAGTTCAATATTTGCAAATCAATCAACATGATAACATCACATCAATAAGACAAAGGATAAAAACCATATGACCATTTTAATAGACTCAGACAAAGCATTAGACAAAGTACAACGTCCATTCATAATAAAAACTCTCAACAAAGTAGGTATAGAGGGAACATACTGCAACATAGTAAAGGCCATATATGAAAAACTCATAACAAACATCATACTCAATGGGGAAAAATGGAGAGCTTCCCAATAAGGTCAGGAAAAAGACAAGACTGTTCACTCTCTCCACTTTTATCAAACATGGTATTGGAAGTCCTAGCCACAGCAATCAGAAAACAAAAAGAAATAAAAGGCAACCAAACTGGTAAGGAAGGAGTAAAACTGTCGCTATTTGCAGATGACTGATACTCTATATAGAAAACCTGACTCTACCAAAAAAAGTGTCAGAACTGATAAATGAATTCAGTAAAGTCACAGGATACAAAATCAATATGCAGAAATCTGTTGCATTTCTATACACTAATAATGAAGCAGCAGAAAGAGAAATTAAGGAAATAATCCCATTTACAACTGCACCAAAAAATAGTAAGATACCTAGAAATAAATTTCACCAAGGAGATGAAAGATCAATACTCTGAGAACTATAAAACATTGATGAAAGAAACCAAAGACAATACAAAGAAATGGTAAGACATTCCATGCTCATGGATTGGAAGAACAAATATTTTTTAAATGTCTATACCACCCAAAGCAATCTACACATTTAATGCAATCCCTATCAAAATACTAACAGCATTTTTCAGAGAACTAGAACAATCCTAAAATTTATATACCAAATAGCCAGGGAAATTTTGAAAAAGAAAAGCAAAGCTGGAGGTATCACAAGTCCATATTTCAAGTTATATTTCAAAGCTATAGTAATCAAAACAGTATGGCACTGGCACAAAATAAACACATTGATCAATGGAACAGAAGAGAAAGCCCAGAAATAAATCCACAATTATATGGTCAATTAATCTCTCACAAATCAGGAAAGAATATCCAGTGGCAAAAGGACAGCCTCTTCAACAAATGGTGTTGGGAAAACTAGTCAGTTACATGCAAAAGAATGAAACTGGACCACTTCCTTATACCAAACAAAAATAAACTCAAAATGAATTAAAGACCTAAATGTGAGACCTGAAACCATAAAAATCCTAAAGAAGAACACAGACAGTAATGTCTCTGACATTGACTGTAGCAACATTTTTCTAGATATGTCTCCTGAGGCAAGGGAAACCAAAGCAAAGTAAACTATTGGGAACACATCAAAACAACAAGCTTTTGTACAGAGGAGGAAACAATTAACAAAACTAAAAGGTAATCTATGGAATGGGAGAAGATATTTGCAAATGACTTATCTGATAAAAAGTTAGTATCATCCAAGATATCTAAAGAACTTATAGAACTCAACACCCAAAAAATCGAATAATCCAATTAAAAATGGGCAGAAGACATGAACAGACATTTCTCCAAAGATGACACCCAGATCGCCAACAAACACGTGAAAAGATGCTCAACATTATTCATTATCAGGGAAATGAAAATCAAAACCACAATGAGGTATTACCTCATACCTGTCAGAATAGCTAAAATCAAAAACACAAAAAACAACAAGTGTTGGTGAGGATGTGGAGAAAAAGGAACACTCTTGGCATTATTGGTGAGAATGCAAACTGGTGCGTCCACTGTGGAAAACAGTATGGAGGTTCCTCAAAAAGTTAGAACTAGAGCAGGCCTAAGATCCAGTCACTACACTACTGGGTATTTACCCAAAAATACAAAAACATGAATTCAAAGGGATACATGCACCCCTATGTTTACAGCAGCATTAGTTACAATAGACAAATTATGAAAGCAGCCCAAGTATCTATCAATAGATGAACGGATAAAAAAGATGTGGAATTTATACACAATAGAATATTATTCAGCCATAAAAAATAATGAAAATCTTGGGGCGCCTGAGTGGCTCAGTCGGTGAAGCGTCCGACTGCAGCTCAGGTCATGATCTCACAGTCCGTGAGTTCGAGCCCCACGTCGGGATCTGTGCTGACAGCTGAGAGTCTGGAGCCTGCTTCAGATCCTGTCTCCCTCTCTCTCTGCCCCTCCCCTGCTCATACTCTGTCTCTCTCTGTCTCAAAAATAAATAAAAACATTAAAAAATAATAATAATAATGAAATATTGCCATTTGAAATGACAAGGATGCAGCTGGAGAGTATAACACTAAACAAAAGAAGTCAAAGAAAAAAAAAAACACCGTAAGATTTCACTCATCTGTCGAATTTAAGAAACAAAACAAAAAGGCAAAGGAACAAAAAGAAAGGGAGAGACAAACCAAGAAACAACGCTTAACTACAGAGAACAAATTGATAGTTACCAGAGGGGAGGTAGGTGGAGGAATGGGTGAAATAGGTAATGGGGATTAAGCAGTGCACTTGTTATGATGAGCATGGGGTAATGGATGGAAGTGTTGAATCACTATATTGTACACCTGAAACTAATATAACACTGTATGTTAACTATCCTGGAATTAAAATAGAAAAGGAAAGGAAAGGAGAGAAAAGAGAAAAGAAAAGAAAAGAAAAGAAAAGGAGAGAAAAGAAAAGGAGAGAAAAGAAAAGGAGAGAAAAGAAAAGGAGAGAAAAGAAAAGGAGAGAAAAGAAAAGGAGAGAAAAGAAAAGGAGAGAAAAGAAAAGGAGAGAAAAGAAAAGGAGAGAAAAGAAAAGGAGAGAAAAGGAGAGAAGAGAAAAGGAGAGAAAAGAAAAGAAAAAAAGAGGAAAAAAGAAACCACAAACTTAGCATTATCCTTTTATATTGTGAATATAATCAATTCAAATATCTGACTAGTAGAAAATAATGACAGCCAGAATTCTTAGTAACAACTTTAAAAAGATACAAAAAAAAAAAAAGAGAGAAACAATGGAACACAGAAGCAATAATCAGAAATTTTATAAACCTACAAAACTGATACATAAACCAGTATTCACCTGCCTGACTTTCCACTTCAGGAAGCTGAAACACTTTCATCACATGTCTGGTTAAACTCATCATATGTAAAGTTTTCTTATAAAACATGAATGCTGAAATTAAATAATTAAAAAGCTAATCAAAAAACAAAAAGGCCTGTAAGGACAGCCATTACAGGAAATGATCAATTAGATAAAGATAAATGCATTCTCAACTTTTTCTAGAAAACTTCTCAAGGAGATCCCTTCCTAAGATGTTATTTCAACACATACATAAACCAGAACATCCTCTGTGGATAGGACTCCTTTTAATAAGTCAGGCTAAGAACAAAAGGGGCATGAGGAATTCTAGTCTCCTCTGAGCTGCAACAGTAGCAAACAGGAAAGAGAAGGCAGAAGCACTGGTTCAAGAACAAATCTTTTACAGGACCACCTGACCATTATCTCAGGACCCAAAGGGTCCAATCAACACCAGCAGGCAGAACAGGGAAAAGGGCTCAGGTTGAGAAGGCCTGAAGTATCATCAGTCTTCTAGGGAGTAAATTTGTGATAATCTAGAACACACACCAAATTCTAGAACACAACAGTTGTGGCTCCAGGGATGAATTTCTGACATAGACATAAATTAGTGGAGTGCACCCTATTTGTTGGAAAACGAATTACTGCATTTGAAATCACAGAATTCTAGAGTTGGTAGGCATCATGGATAACCCTTCCACCAAATGCAAGAACTCTTCATATAGCATTCTTGTTAGGTAGATGTTGACCCCAGTCTCTTTGGGAAAACTCACCATGAGAAGCTTAAAATTGCATTGTCGGCCCATTCCTTTAGGCCTTGCCTGAATGCCAGTGTGCCACTTCTGCCTAAACCTTCTTACTCATAAGTGAGCTTGGCCTGTCTACCTAGACTTCAAATCTGACCCGCTCCATCTGATCCAAACTTTGACTTTGTCTAGTCTTTGACTAGATTCTCACTGTCCAATTACAGGTCAGACATTCTAATGACCCTGGGTCTATTAGTGCTTCGGGCCAGTTCCCACTTACAGCTCCCCTGTTCTGCGCCCACCAATGAAAGAGCACGATCACCACCCCACCAAGTTCTGCCCAGTGCTCAGTCCTAACAGCCCTATGTCCACAGGCGAGCTTAATACTGAAGGAAACCATCCTGACCTCTCCAGCTCAACAATCTTCTCTGACCCACATATCTATACAAGCCTTTGGCCATGGCCAGCTGTTAATGACATTTTACCAGGGCCCAAGACCATCTGGAATTCTGATAAAAACTACAAATCTCCTCCAGAAAGGTGTGACTGTATATAAAATATTATACATAATTTCAGAGAGTTCCCCATGAGTCCCAAAATATGAATTCCTGCTATAAGAATTTAAAAAATTAAATACAGATTCCACATATACTCTAGACACATACACACATACACACACACACAAATTCTGTTTCTATGTGTCTAAAATAGTACCTAAAGACATCATTTTTTCCTTGTTGTTCTCATTTTTGTTAATTACTTAAGTTCCCAAGGAATTCTGGTGATCAGTCAAGTTTGAGAGCTGATGCTCCATAGGATTTAGAGCACTGGTCTAAAATTTAGAGCACTTTTTTTCCATTGGCAAAAATAAGCAAACATAGTAGGCTAGAAGGAATGTTATCATTATACCCATAGACTCTAATGCCAAAGCATGAAGTTAAAAAAGACAGAGTGACATAACATTCTAAACACACACACACACACACACACACACACACACACACACACAAAACCAAGAAATTTATTTATTACTATCAGCTAGATAAACACAGAGTCCATTTGGAGTTTTACAATGCTTTAAAAATTGGGCTTCACCCCCAAAATATTTTTTTTTTGTAATACAGAATTTATCCTGTATATGGGGTGCCTGGGTGGCTTGGTCGGTTAAGCATCCGACTTCCGCTCAGGTCATGATCTCACGGTCCATGAGTTCGAGCCCTGTGTCGGGCTCTGTGCTGACAGCTCAGAGCCTGGAGCCTGCTTTGGATTCTGTGTCTCCCTCTCTCTGTGCCCCTCCCCTGTTCATGCTCTGTCTCAGAAATAAATAAAACATAAAAAAAAATTTAAAAAAAAAAAGAATTTATCCTGTATCAACATTGCTGGATTGACATTTTTACTTCCTGTCCTGCAAGTATAATTTATTTTAAGAAAACAAAGGTACAAAGTTAATATGTCCCCTAGCCTTTTCCTTTTTGAAAGAGCTATGGCAGATACAGCAGATTTATTTTTAACACTCATGCAACCCCATTCTAGTATGTCTTACAACACAATAGTGGCCAGAAAGCTAAAGGGTCCTTTTGCTAGACTCCCTTGCAATGAAGAGATCTGCATGTGCCTTAGTTTCCCCAGCAGGGACACTCTTAGGAGACCAGAAAGATAAAGAAAACAAGGAGAGGAGGCAACTAAGCACAGGCATGTCAGTCCATCCAGCAATGATGATGGACGAGACAGCAGCAAAAGCCAAGACTCCTCAGTCACTAGCTTCCAAACTTGAAAGAGGCAACCTGGTTCTGAAATCAGTCAGCTACGGCTCCCTTAGCAAACCACATGAAAAGTGTGGTTCCAGGAGTTGTTCCTGGAAACTCTGCCCAAAGTCTTTTCCTTCTATTCCCTCAAAGAATCTACAAACTAACTATGACAACTTAATAAATCCTCTGCTGCTTAAATCAGCTTTAATGATTCTGTTATCCGCCACTTACCAATATGTAAGCCAAGCAAACAAAACACATAAAGTAAATTCCAAATACAATACCAAAACTAGGCTTTAAAATACAGGCCTATGGTTGCTTAACAATATGGATGTACAATAAGAAAGTACTTAATGCTGTTCAACCATATACTTAAAAATGGTTAAAATGGTAAATTTTATGATATATATATATATAATCATAGTAAAAAATATATGATATTTTCACAAACACAAAATAAATCTATATTTAGGCAAAGGAATTAAGAACCATTAGATAAACCTGATTTTGTTAACTTACTCCTTTTCCAATAGTATAAGCAAGCTAGTCACTTACCCTCTTGGTCTAGCCTGTTGGTCTCTAAGTATAGAGAAGGGAAGAAATCTCAACATACATTAAGGATAAGGCAGACACTAAAACCCTATAATGGGTGAAGTATTTGCTGCAAAAATTACTATAAGGGGCACCTGGATGGCTCCACCAGTTGAGCAACCAACTTAGACTTAATGTCATGATCTCACAGTTTGTGGGTTCGAACTCCACACTGGGCTTTGCGCTGACAGAGAGGAGCTTGCTTCAGATTCTCTGACTCCCTCTTTTTCTGTCCCTCCCCTCACTTGCGTGCTCTCTCTCAAAAATAAATAAACATGTGACTATTATGGGCCAATTACTTTACATATATCCTCATTTAATCCCCACAATAACAACACTCCCTGAACCCCATTCAAAATAAGACTTCAAGGTAGGTGTTATAAACCTTTTCTTACTGATGACAAAATGGAAGAAAAAAGTTAAGCATCTTGCCCAAGATGCACAGCTAGTGACTTCTGGAGTAATGACAGATCAAGATCTGCCTGACTCCTAAGTCCTGGCTCTTTGGATACCACATTTCTCTTACTGACTGCCACAGCCATGGTACTCAGCAGGCAAGGGCTAATTAAACTATCCTCCGAGATGGAATCATCACAGAGCCAGGAAAGCAATTCCTGAAAAGTGTCACCTCGACCATTAATATAGTATGCCCTGTAGAGTCAAGTGTGATGTTCAAATACAGAAATAACTAGATGATAATGATTATAATGATAATAGCATCCAGCTACCATTTACTGAGTGCCTATTATGTTTAAAGTGCATATACATTACTTCATTTAATCCCTTGAACATCCATCCCAGTAAGAAATGCACAGTAGGTGTTATCTTCATTTTACAACAGAAGAAAATGAGGTGTCAAGAGAGTAAGAACTCGACCAAAGACTATACTACAAGTCAAATTCAGGCTCCCCATGCCTCTGGCAACCACCAATATGTTCTCTGTACCTATGAGCTTGGTTTTGTTTGCGGACAAACAGATCGGCAAATTCCACATATAAGAGATCATACGGTATTTTTTTTTCCTGTGTGTGACTTATTTAGTGTAATACCCTTGAGATGCATCCATGTTGAGGCAAATGACAAGAGTCTTGTTTTTTACAGCTGAATAATATTCCATCATACACACAATGTGTGTGTGCATCATTCTTCCATCAATGGACACTTAGGTTGTTTGCATGTCTTGGCTACTGTAAATAATAATTCAATAAAAATGGGGGTGCATATATATATTGCATGGAGATACATATTTTTTTTCAAGTTAGTGTTTTTGTTTTGCTTGGATAGTGGAGAAGTCCAGAAGAACTTGGATAGTGGAGAACTCCAGAAGTGGAGTTGCTAGATCATAAGGTACAGCTGACCCTTGAACAACCTAGGGGTGAGAAGCACTGATCCTTCCTATAACTTTTGACTCTCCCGACACTTAACTGTAGCCTACTATAGGTAACTGGAAGCCTTACCTATAACGTGTGTTACTTAACTGCAACACATTTTTTTTGTATGTTATATATATTATATACTGTATTTTTACAACAAAGCAAGAGACAAGGAAGTGTTAATAAGAAAATCCTAAGAAAGAGAAAATACATTTACAGAACTGTAGTGTAAAAAATCCATGTATAAATGGACCCGCACAGTTCAAACATGTGAACCTCCATACTGGTTTCCATAGTGGCTGCACCAATCAATTTACATTCCCACAAATAGCACACATCCTCCCTTTTCTCTACATCCTCACCAACACTTGTTATTCTAGTCTTTTTGACTATAGCCTTACTAACAGGTCTCTTTGTGGTTGTGATTTGCACTTCCCAGACTAAAATTAATGAAGCAAAGCATCTTTTTATGTACCCATTGGCTATCTTTGTTCTTTTCTAGGAAAATATCTATCCGGATCTTTTGCCCATTTTTTAACCAGATTGTTTGGGGTTTTTTGCTATTGAGTTGTAGTTCTTCATATATTTTCAATATTGGCCCCTTAAAAGATATACAATTTGCAAATATTTTCTCTCATTTAGTAGGTTGCCTTTTTGTTTCGTTGATGGTTTCCTCTGCTATCGAGAAGCTTTTTAGTTTGGCGTAGTTCTGTTTGTTTATTTTTGCTTCCACTGCTTTTGCTTTTGGCATCAGATTCAAAAAACCAATACTAATACATATGTCAAGGAGCTTACCACCTATGTCTTCTTTTAGGAGTTTTATAGTTTCAGGTCTTACATTTAAGTCTTCAATCCATTTTGAGTTACTTTTTGTATACGGTGTAAGACAGTGGTCCAGTTTCATTTTCTGCATATGGGCATCTAATTTTCCCAACACCATTTATTGAAGAGACTGTCCTTTACCCATTATCTATTTTTGGCTCTTCTGACCTAAATTAATCGACCACATATGTGTGGGTTTATTTCTGGGCTCTTTATTCTGTTCCATTGATTGATGTGTCTGTTTTTATGCCAAAACCATACTGATTTAATTACTATAGCTTTGTAATATAGTTTCAAATCACAGAGCATGATGTTTCCAGCTTTGTTTCTTTCTCAAGATTTCTTTGGCTATTCTGAATCTTATGGTTCCATACAAATTTTAGGATTGTTTGTTCTATTTCTGTGAAAAATACCACTGGAATTTTGACAGGGATTGCACTGAATCTGTGTATTACTTGGGTTAGTATGGACATTTTACCATTCACTCTTTCAACCCATGAACATGGAACATCTTTTCCTTTGCTTATGTCTCCTTCATTTTCTTTCATTAATGTCTTATAGTTTTCAATATAAATCTTAAAACTTCTTTTTCTATACCAAGTTCAGCCAGCAAAGAATAACTAGCAACAATTAGAAAGATGGTGTTTATCTCCTCTTTGGTACAGTGTGTCCTCATACTGGAGATATAATTAATAAGCTGGAAAACAGCCAAAGGGTTGGCAAGGTGGAAGACACAAGGAGACTATATTGTCTACACCCAGGTAATCAATGGATCTTCCATGAATCCAATAGATTTTTAAAACTATCAATGACACATATAATATGCCTTTGTTAGAAGTTATAAGGTAGGGTGTGGCAACAGAAGAAAGGGAATAAAATTTGAATAAAGGGAATAACATTATAAATTACGTAACTAACATGTGGAACCCAGCATAAAGAGAAAATGTTGCCCTAGCCTGGTACAAAACTTTACCTTTTGATAAAAAGTAAGCCCAACTTTCAATGAAATTACACTAACAAATATTTTCCAAATAAACGCTATTATTCTTAGCAGCATACGCAGTTAACAACAATGGGAATTCAGTATATTCCCAGATGATAATAATGAGCTGCAAAAGGTCAAGAAAACCCAAGACAGTACATACACAATGATGGAGTCACTGTTCTCTTTTATTTACAAAGAGAGAAATAAACTTATTTATTTAGTATCATTATGACAGACCCACCCATATATGGAAATAGTAGCTTGTGTAGTTAACTCAAAATACAATCCAAAACCACATGTGCTGGACAACGTGGAAAACCCAGTCTCATAAAACAAAACCACCACCATTCAAAATAACATGCCAGCAAAATTAACAGCTTATAGATTGCAGCCTTCCGTTAAACAAAGGACAGTTCATGATTTTCTTTTTGTTTGTTTTAATTCAACTGACATCAGACACTTGAAGTCTACACAGAAACCATATCAAAAATAAATAAAAACAAAAAAAAAGCAACTATGCAAAAAATAAACTGATATAGTAGAACTGACATAGTGGGAGAAATGGAAAATAATCTAAAGGTCTATTAAAAGAGAGAAATAGGGGTATAATCATACAATTGAATATAATACAATCGTAAAAATCACTGAACTATAGCAGTGGTGCTATGGGGAGAAATTGTCTTCCCCCAAAATTCGTATCTGGAAGCCTTCTCCTCCAGTACCTCAGAATGTGACCATATTTGTAAACAGGGCCTCTAAAAACATGATTAGATTAAAATGAAACCCTAAGGGTGGGCCCTAATGTAATAACTAATGCCTTATAAGAAGAGGGAATTTGGGCACATGGAGAGACACGAGAGATGTCCACATACCGTGTGAGGAGAAAACATATAAGGTAGCCAGCACAAAGGTGATCATCCACAAACCAAGGAGACTTCAGAACAAAGTAAATCTACTGACACCTTGATCTTGGATCTCCAGCCCCAAGAACTGCGAGAAAATGAATTTCTGTTGTTTAAGCCACCCAGTTCATAGTATTTTGCATTTCTAACAAGTTACCAAATGATGCTGAAGTTGCTGGTTGAGGACCACATTCCGAGAGTGACTGAACTACAGCAACATCTATCAACCAACATGAGTTTAAAAACAAAATTTGGGCAAAAAAGAGCAAGATGAAAAAGGATAGCATAGATACCATTTACATAAGATTTTGTCATAAATGCATATATATTAAATAAAAGCATAAAAACAAGCAGAACAATGGAAACACCCAATTCAGAATACCTGTGATCTCTGAGATCTGGGAAAGAAAAGGAATTAGGAATTAGCACCAGAGAAAGACAGAGACCTTACTCTCTGTCTATAAAATTCTATTTCTTGAAGAATTAGAAAGTAAAAAACGGAAGTAAACATGGCAAAAAGGTTCAGATTTGAGAGTTCTAGGAGAGGATTACACAGTAATGCTCTCCATACTTTTGTATATGTTTTGTAAATTTACACTTGAAAAAAATTTTTAAACGGAAAGAAAAGAACCTTAACTTTCATAATCTGATTAACTTTGGTATCACCCACAATCTACAAAAACACTCCATTACAATTAATAACATTTGCCTGTGGGAAAAACAGTACTACTTATGAAAAAAAACCCTTCACAATAACCAAAATATAAACTTATTTGAGGTTTGACAATCATAATTTAAAAGACTAAGTGGATATATTTTGGACAAATGAAAAAATTTTCCATTGTTGCTGAAACTCTCTAATTGAGGAACTTTTATCAAAAAGTGATTTTGAGGGGCGCCTGGGTGGCGCAGTCGGTTAAGCGTCCGACTTCAGCCAGGTCACGATCTCGCGGTCCGTGAGTTCGAGCCCCGCGTCAGGCTCTGGGCTGATGGCTCAGAGCCTGGAGCCTGCTTCCGATTCTGTGTCTCCCTCTCTCTCTGCCCCTCCCCCATTCATGCTCTGTCTCTCTCTGTCCCAAAAATAAATAAATGTTGAAAAAAAAAATTTTTTTTAAAAAAAAGTGATTTTGAAAAAAAAGAGTAAATGGATACAAATCCACTTTAAATGAACAACACACTCTAAAAATAAGATACCATGTAAATTAAGAACACTAAAAGTAAGTACTGTGGAAATAATGGAAATAATAATAACTGTATGATTTAGGTTAGTTTCACTGTAGTATGTCTTTTGCATGAAATGATAAGAATAAATTTTAAGCTGTTTAGAGGAACACAAAATGAATGGTAAAATTTCTCCAAACCTAAATAACATAAAAAGGTTGTATCCATATTATATAGAAAATCTATGCAAATTAAAATGAAAAACAAATACAAAATATTAGAAAGGAAATTTTAATCTAACAAATACAGAATAGATGCAAATTTTACAAATGATATCTTTTAACTATCAAATTCACCAACTTTATTTATAAAATGATCATTGCTGCTATTCTCATTTCAGTGGGGATATAAAATGGTAAAACTTTATGGAAAACAATTTTTTTTAAGATTTTATTTTTAAGTAATCTCCACACGCTCAACATGTGGGGTTGAGCCCACAACCCCAAGATCAAGAGTCATACGCTCCATGGACTGAGTCAGCCAGGTACCTCTGGAAAGCAATTTTAACACATAAACTAAGATCTTAAAAATATTGACCCTTGGCTACAGTAATTTTTTTTTCTAGTGATACATCCTATGGAAAAAAATCAAAACAATGATAACAAACATTCATTCACAAATATATTCATCACATTATATACATTTTAGAAAAAAATTCCAGAAATAAATAAATTATGATAAATAATAAATAAATAATGATACGTCCAAATGACAGATGAAATTTTAATGATTTGTGGGAAATCGTTATGATATAAAATTAAATTAAAAAGGAAGATTATAAAATCATAAATTCTATGTTTTTAACTATGGAACACTATAAAATTTCAAAGAAAAAAGACTGAGGAGCACCTGGCTGGCTCAGTCAGTAGAGCAGGCAATTCTCGATCTCAGGGTCATAAGTTCAAATCTCAGGTTGGGCATGGAGCCTATACTTGAAAAAAGAATTTTTATTAATGAAAGGAAATATGCCAAAATATTAACGGTCTGCCTCTGGATAATGGGATCATGGGTGATTTATTTCCTCAGCTTCTTTTCTGTAACATATATGTATTACTTTTACAACTAGAAAAATAAATGGCACCTGGGTGGTTCAGTCTGTTAAGCGTCCAACTCTTGATTTCAGCTCAGGTCATGTTCTGTGGTTTATGAGATTGAGCCCCACGTCAGGCTCTGTGCTGATAGCATGGAGCCTGTTTGGGATTCTCTCTTTCCCTCTCTCTGCCCTTCCCTGGCTCATGCTCTCTCTTTCTCTCTCTGTCAAAATAAATAAATAAACTTCAAAAAATAAATGAAAACAGAAGTAGGAAAAAAGTAACAATTTTCACTAAATATACAACATTTCAAACTACAATATTAGGACATTTAATATAATACCTTAACTAACTGCTAAGTATTTTAATAAATTTGAAACATCATCTCAGTTAAACGTTGATAAACAGCATATAAAGAATGATGTACCTTTCTGGGGCGCCTGGGTGGCACAGTCGGTTAAGCGTCCGACTTCAGCCAGGTCACGATCTCGCGGTCCGTGAGTTCGAGCCCCGCGTCAGGCTCTGGGCTGATGGCTCAGAGCCTGGAGCCTGTTTCCGATTCTGTGTCTCCCTCTCTCTCTGCCCCTCCCCCATTCATGCTCTGTCTCTCTCTGTCCCAAAAATAAATTTAAAAAAACATTGAAAAAAAAAAAAAAAGAATGATGTACCTTTCAAAAAGGAGACATACTCTTCCTGAATCCCTTCATAGGTTTTCCTCTATTCAAAATCCTTCCAGTCACAGGCTCCTACATTGGTTCTAGCTTCAAAATATCTACATATCCCAAACTGGTTTTTTAATCTATCATTCTGGTCACAATCAATTTAACATCCTAAATCACACATTTTCATCAACCTGCCTAATGATAATAGCTGAGACCCCAGGACCTCCCAGTCACTGAGCTGTCCCTTTACATATCATATCTCTATTTTACAAACGAACTCTCTATGAAAAGTATCATCACATTAACTTTGTAAATGTGTGACCTCAGAGAAGCTAAGTAACTGCCCCAATGTCACACAGTTAGAAAGTAAGGGAACTGAAATGTGAACACTGGTCATTCAGATGCAATACATCACAGCACCTTTCAACAAAGCTGGCATAACATAAAATCCTGTTTTTCACAATTTTAGCTCTGCCTCCTAAGGACAAACAAAGGCAGAATTCCAGAAAGAAATAAAAACACAAATAAAGTGTAAAGGAACATAGACAAGTATTTCAATCTGCATCCTGATATTCTACCTTCTACACTTAACTAGTGAATGTTGGTACCTCACTCATCCCAATCACTTATTCTGAGGCCAGAGATAAGAGAACACAGGTAACCAGGCAAACTGTTGTGGCAGACTGTATTTTTTTATAAATGGCCACAGCAATATTTCCAATCCCACATGACCTTCCAGGACCTTGCCAGTCATGCACCCAGAAACAGAGATAATATCCCTTCCAGCTTAAATTGAGTAGGGCTTTGTATCAAGGAACAAAATGTCTTGGAAATAATACCATGTGACTTCTGAAAGTTATAAAAGGCAATATAGACATAGGTTCATCCTGTCTCTGTCTCTCCAACCCCCCTTTTTCCTCTCTGTCTCTCTCTTCCCACCTCTCCCTTATAACCCAGCTACCATACTGTGAGGAAACCCAGGCAACAAGGAAAGGCCACATGTCAGTGCTCTGACCAAGACCCCCACTTGTTATCTCAGCCAGCCTGCACCACCAAACATGGGCTTGGGCAAGCCTTCAGATGATTCTAGCCCCTCCTTTTGAACCACACAACTGACACAAAGTGTACCAAAGACACACTATGCCAAATGAACCTTTCCAAATCACAGACTCCTGAGCAAAATAAATATTTTAAGCCACTAAGATTAAGAATGATTTGTAAAGTAGCAAGAAGTCACCAAAACAGATGTTTGGGGCTGTAGTCGCAGCAAGTTAAAGAATTTAGTGATTATTCCATGCAAAATTATATTACTTTCTGCAATTACCCTCTTTCAGAATTAGCTAAAACATAGCCTATAGGTCTTTTGACTTCTGACCGGTCTCTGAAGACTTGAGCTTTCAGGGCTGCTTGACTCTCCTTTTACAGTCAAACTGCATACCTTGTTGAAATACAGTATCATCTTAAAGGTTAGAGTCACATCTTTTCAGGGGGAAGTTCTAAGAAATTCTAAAACACAACGTCATGACACCCATGTTCTCACTTATATCACAAAAGATAATTGTGGAAAGTTATTATCGACTACCAATGCTCCCTAGAGTACAGAATTTCCACAAAACATTTTAATGGATGGAGAATGCACAGTAAAATTGTTGGAAAAAAAGAACACACACAGATTTAAGGTGGAAAGGGAAAAAAGAATGATAAAATACTATACTTCTAATGCAGACATTCTGTACTCGGAAGATCTGTCCACCAGTTTAGGCCAGTGTAGTGACTGCTTTAACTTTATTTTTTATATAGCTTCAGATGCAATTCCTATTCAACTAGGTGGAAGGAGGTAAAAAAAAAAATTTCCCTTTTCATATAAATAGAACATAATTTTCCCAGCTAAAAAATATTTCAATGATGAGGTTTGCATGAAGCCAACTAATTGCAAATAGAACAGAAACAGTGAAATATGTTTACTTTATACCTTTTTGGCAAAGAATTTTAGGATGGTAGTGACAAACATCACATTAAAAGTTAACCAAGTGAGTCATTTGCAGAGATTAATGATCAAATGATTTGACCATAATACATTCCTTGATGGGAAAATACATCAGGCTGGTTATCAAACACAAAATCTGTGAAAATAAGCGCCCCCCCCAAAAAAGTTTTTGTTTGCTAGGCATAGTCTTCTTTAGCACCAGACCTTGTTGATAGTGTAATGAACAAACCTCTTCTTCCTACGAAACCTAAGTCTCTTCTCTCATAGCTCCAACCTCCCAATAGTGTCTTATTCAGAGCCACATAATGTAGGAAAAACTATCATCATCATCACTGGAAAAGTAAAATTCCTCTATTCTCCTTGATTAATTATTTGAACATGTGGTATATTCACATCAGGTAAGTTGCTAAAATATATATCATATATCATGGAGGCAGAGTTCACTGCCAAAACAATTTATATCCAATCTTTTGATGGAAATAATATTGTTCAAATACATAAACTTCAGATTAAATAAAATAAAATGAATATAAAAGTTTATCTGTTATCCCTCTTTCTTTTGAATAAAAAGAAAAAAACAAAAACAAAAACTATATAAAAGATACCACAATCTGTCTCTAAAACTACAAAGAACACTGGAAGCTGGGAATAAGGCTTAAAGAGATCCATACTTTTTAAAATTATATTTTAATAAGACTCTATCCTGTATAGTCCATATCTGTTATATAAAACATTATGAAGTCTAATAAGTTGTAAGGGCTGGTATGACTTTATTAAGTCATGAATGAAACAGCTGAAAATACTCAAAACCTAAGGCACATCAGTTAATAGGGCATGTTTTCAAGATTGATTGGGTAAACTAAACTGTATAAACCTAAAAATGGAACTGACAACTGATAGTTGGGTGAAGAATATGCAACAATTCCTACTACAGAGAATTTTGTATTAAAGGAGAGACCATCCATAACCTGCAGATCTCTTGTCTTAATTTGAATGGGAATATCCTTGGAATTGGCTACAGATTGCATGATGCCCTCCCTACTGTGTATTCTCAGATATTCCAATGATCCTGAAAGAATTTGAGTTAGTGAAATCTACTTTAGACTCTAATATTAGGGAAGAGACCATCTGTTTTATACATTACTAAATCCAAAGGCCCTGGTAGAGCACATACATTCAAAATATGTTTGTTGAATGAATTAAAAAGAGGGACATAGGTAGGGAGGAAACCAAAGAGGAAGGATGAAAGAGAACAGATGCCCTGCTGCAAATCTGAGTAACAGAAGATTCGAACTATATAAGAAAATATAATTGTTCCCCAAGAAAAAAATTCTCAGACAAATTTCTTGACCACTTGACTGGCCAGATCCTCAGTATTTTTCCCTATGTAAACCATATAGGAAATTCAAGCTCAAAGTGCTGCTGCAATCTCTAAGTGCATAAGTGAGAATATATGCATATGACAACTGAAAACCTAAAGTATAGTAAAAGAAAACAAGGGAATTAAAGTGGTATACTAGAAAATAGATATTTAACACAAAAGAAGGAAGTAATAGAGTAACAGAAAACCAAAAAAGGAAATAAAACATATATAATATATTCAGCAAAATGGTAGATATTAATCCCATCTGATCAGTAATTACACTAAAGGTTAATGGACTAAACACTAAAACAAAAGTTACAGATTGGCAGAATCAATAAGAAAACATTATCTAACTATATGCTATCTATAAGACATACTTTATTTTAAAAGACACAACAGGTTGAAAGTAAAAGAATGGTAAAAAATATATATACTATACCAACATAACCAAAAAGATCTGGATGACTATCAGACAAAACAGACAGTAAGAGAAAAATTATAATCAAAGGCAAAGAAGGACATTTTATAAGGGTAAAAATGTCAATTTCTCAAGAAGACATAATAATTATAATCAAACATGCACAAAATAAGACCATCCTCAACTACATGAAGCAAAAGATGACAGAATTGAAGGGAGAAATACATACTTCTACAATAGTTGAAAACTTTAGTACCTCACTTTCAATATAATTATTGAAAGAAACAACTAGGCAAATTCACAGAATATCAAAAAAGAAACAGAGGACTTGAACAACACTATACACAAACTAACCTTAAGAGACATCAACAGAACACTACACCCAACAACAGCAGCACAGACATTCTTCTCAAGCATGCACAGAACATTCTCTGGAATAGACCATATGTTAGGCCATTAAAAACAAGCCTCAGTAAATTTAAAAGGACTGAAATCATACAAAGCATGTTCTCCAACTGCAATAAAATTAAATGAGAAATCAACAATGGAAGGAAATTTGGGAATTTAAACAACACACTTCTAAATAACCAGTAGGTCAAAAAAGAAATCAAAAGAGAAGTTAGAAAATACTATGAGTTGAATAAAAATGAAAACACAACATACCAAAACTTATGGGATACAGCTAGAGAAGTGCTCATAAGAAAACTTATGGCTATAAATGCCTAAAATTTTAAAAATCTTAATAAACATCCTTAATAAACTAGAGAAAGAAAAGCACACGAAATCCAAGCAGAAGAACTGGAATAATAAAGATGAGAGCAGAAACTAATAAAATAGAGTATGGAAAAACAATAGAGAAAATTAACAAAACCAAAAGTTGGTTCTTTGAAAAGATCAACAAAATTATCAAACCTTTAGCTAGACTGATCAAGAAAAAAAAGAGATAAGAGGGGAAACCATTACTGATCTTACAGAACTACAAAGGATATAAGGAAATACTGTTAACAAATATATGCCTACAAATTAGATAATCTTATAAAATGAACAAGCCCGAAAGAGCCTCAATTACTGAAATTCAAGAAGAAATAAAACATCTGAATGGACCTATAAAAGTAAATTCATTGAATTTTTAATAAATAAATTGATTTTTCCCATCAATAAAAGCCCAGGATTTACATTCATTGGTGAATTTTACCATTTAAAAGAATTAACACTAAATTTTCACAAACCTTTCTCAAAACAGAATAGGACAAAACACTCCCCAACTCATTTCTCTGAGGGTAAGTAGTACTATCTTGACACTAAAGCCAGACAAAAGATATCTCAAGAAATCTGTAGCCCAGGGGTCCCTGGCTGACTCAGTAGGAAGAGCATGCAACTCTCCATCTCCAGGTAGTGAGTTCAATGCCCCACGTTGGATGTAGAGAACTAAAAATAAACAAACTTAAAAAAAAAAAAATCTATAGGCCAATACCCCTTATAAATATAAACATGCAAAAAACCTAAACAAAATACTAACAAACCAAATCCAAAAACATATGAAAAGAGACATGACTAAACAGGATTTATCTGAGGAATGCAAAGTGGGTCTAACAATGAAATCAATTATTGGTTCATTCAATAAAATAAAGGAGAAAAATGACATGATCATCTCAATAGATTAAAAAAAAAGCACTTGACAAAAAATTTTTTTATATATATAAAAATAGTTTTCATAAAGAAAGACCTCTAATGGGGTGAGTTCGCTTCACATCACTAGGCAGCCTCACGAGGTGGTCCTTGGACCCCTGTTGATGGAAAAGATCCTCCTTGCCAAACTCCGCTCCCTCCTTTGCCCCCTCCTCCCAATTCTCCATCTCAGGTACCATTGAGGACTGCTTCACAGTTCTCATGGCCACTTCCTCCCTGTCAGCATTGACCAGGATGGTCTAGGAGCTCTTGTCTATGCTCCCTCCAGCTGTTCTGGCTCCTCCACATGAGGAGGCGAGGGAGGGAAAGCAGGCCACTCCTGCACAGCAGGTACTTGGGCATAAACTTGTAGGCTATCTCCTCCCCCTCCAGGACCTGACTCTTGATCCTCCAGTTACCCAGAGACTGATCCTTCTCTGATCTGTTCCTTAGCTGCACAAACCTGCCCTCCAGGTTTGATCAAAATGTAAAACATTCAAGAAACCTAGAATAGAAGGGAATTTCCTCAACCTGATAGAATCCAGGAAAAACCCACAGCTAGCTAGCATCACACATAATGGTAAAAGACTAAAAGATTTTCCCCTAAAATCAGGAATAATAAAAGGATATTCATTCTCGACACTACTATTGAATATTGTATTGGAGATTCTAGTCAGAACGGTTGGCAAAAATAAATAAATAGGTAGATAGACAGATAATAAACAAACAAACAAATAAAAGGTATCCAGAAGGGAAAGGAAAAAGTAAAACTATCCCTTTGCAAATAAAATCATATATAAAGAAATTCACTAAGGAATCCACCAAAAATTATTACAACTAATCAGTGAGTTCAGCAAGTTTGCAAGATACAATTTCAATATACAAAAGTCAATTGAATTTCTATATACTAGCAATGAACAATCCAGAAATGAAAGTAAGAAAAAAAAAACTCCATTTAAAATGCATCAAAAACAATCAAATATTTAGGAGTAAATTTGACAAAAGAAGTAGAGAACTTGCCCTCTGATAACTTCAAAATACTGTTGAAAGATACAAAGAAATAAATGGAAAGACAGCCCACGATCATAGATCAGAGGACCAATACTGTTATCCCTGATAATGAGCATCTTTTCATGGTATTATTGGCCATTCAATTATCTTCTTTATAGAAATATTTATTCAGCTATTTTGCCCATTTTTTAATGTGTGTTGTCATTTATTGTTGAGCTGTAGGAGTTTTTAATATATTATGGGTACAAGTCCCTCACCAGAAATATAATTTGCCAATATTTTCTCCCACTCAATGGGTCATTTGCTCATTTTCTTGATACTGTCCTTTGAAGCACAAACATTTTACATTTTCATAAAGCTCAGTTTGGCTTTTCCTTCTGTCACTTGTGGTGTCATTCCTTCAAAATAGGTGTCTCCTAAATGAAGGACTGGCTCCACCACACCAAGATGCTTCCATATTTGAGTTCAACTGAAGCAGAAAGTAACGGGGATAAGGTAAGATGGGAAGAATAAAGTTTTGAAGGTTAGATGTGGTAATACTGTCTTACCTATTCAATCACTATTAAGAATATACGTTTGTATCAAATATCAAAGGTTTTCATACATCAGTCTATGAAATAAAGATTTAAAATGCCAATCATGCTCTAATTGCTAACCCAGAAACCCTCACTCACTTTCCATTGCCCACCTGCCAATTCCTAAGATTGAGCAAATTGATCACATAACATCTCCTTTAGGATCCCCAGACTATTGACACTAGTTGGGGGGGGGGGGGGCGGGGTGGAAGGACAGATGAGAGTTGGTGCCAATAAAAATGTATGGTGATTCTTGGCTGGAAATTCTTGCTGTGGGGAAGACTCATTCTGTTTTATTCTTTGAGCATACCAGTTGCTCCAGATCTTCTCCTGTTTTTCAAAGTTCTCACCACCTAACTCTTAACAAATGACCCTGCTTTCCTTCAATAAACTTTCTATAGATCTTTCAACATGAGCCACGAAGCTCCTCCTCTAAATTATAAACAGGTAACTCATTTATATGTAGAAAAATCATATTTTCTCTCCCTCCCAATTCACAAGAGCTCTTTTTTTCTCTCAAAGGTTAGCCCATACACCTGTGTCAAATCCTCCCCTGTCTTTTAAGACCATGAACCACCAACTATTCCCTCTCTAAAATCCTCAACCCCTTCTTTATGACTAATGCCTTGGTAGCTTTGACAAATTCATCCATTTCCCTCCACCATTCAAATTCTTTGCCTTATCTTTGAGCTATCGTTTCCACTTTCTCCCCTATTTTCAAAAGAGTCTGTATCATGGACTTCTTCCTTGTCTTCACACTCACACCTCAATCCCTCATAATTTAGTTTCTAATCATACCAATCTGCTAAAGTCACCCTCAAAAGAGTCTCCAGTATCACCTAACACCAAATGACGTTTACTTGTTCTTCATATACCTTCAAATCTACATAGTATTTAATAATGTTTATTATCCCACCTTTAAAACTTTCTTGTTTTGACTTATATAATTATATACTCTTTGGCTCTGTCATTTTATTTTTCACCATTTCTCACAGGCAACTTATAGTACCTCCTAAATGCATGCATTCTTAATTATCCAGGCCACTAAATCTCATACAAAACTCTCCTTTTCACTCCTATTGTTACAAACCCAAATTCAAATTTCATATTACCACTTGTCTGAACCAGCCACTATGCCTGTATATTACTCCTTAATCCAAGAAACCAACTGCTTTGATAATAGCATTCTTAAGATTTAGCCTGATTGTCTCATTCTTCCACTTAAAAGAGAGGAAGCATGCAGATTCAAAAGAACATTTGGTTTGAATCCTAGCTCTGACAATTACTCATCATGAGACCTTGGGTAAGTCACTTAACTCCTCTGGGCCTCATTACTTCTCTTATTTAAAATGAGGCTTGTAATATCTACTAAACAAGTGTTATAAATAAATCACAAGACATGTTCAGTTCTGATCCATGAGAGATGTTCTATAATCTTCAAGGGTTGTCTATTGCCTAACAAATAAGATCTACACATCCTTATAAGAGAGTCAAACCCAATTTTTCAGAGAGAGCAAAAGACAGCACATGAGTAGGGGAAAGAGGCAGAGGGAGGGAAAGAGGGAGAGGGAGTCAGAGTCAGAGTCAGAGAGAGAGAGAAAGAGAGAGAGAGAGAGAGAGAGAGAGAGAGAGAGAGAGAGAGAGAGAGAGAGAGAGAGAGAGAGAATCCCAAGCAAGCTCCATACTCAGCGTGGAAGCCAACTCAGGGCTATCCCATGACCTAGGATAATGACCTGAGCAGAAATCAAGGATTGGGTACTCAACCGGCTGAGCCACCCAGGAGCCCCACCAATTTTCCTAGTCTAATAGCCATGTGCTCCCCAACTGTTCTTATGCAGGACCCCTAGGGACTCTTCAATGATACACTTGGCTACTACTCTCCCTTTTTCATGTTATGTATTGAGTCTGAAATGGCCTTTTCCCAAATCTCCCCGTGCCAATTTTCTACCAGTTACTTAAGCGTAACTCAAGCATCACATCCTTTAAGAAATGCCTAATATGAGGGGCGCCTGGGTGGCTTGGTCGGTTAAGCGTCGGACTTCGGCTCAGGTCATGACCTCACGGTCCGTGAGTTCGAGCCTCGCGTTGGGCTCTGTGCTGACAGCTCAGAGCCTGGAGCCTGTTTCAGATTCTGTGTCTCCCTCTCTCTCTGCCCCTCCCCTGTTCATGCTCTGTCTCTCTCTGTCTCAAAAATAAATAAACGTTAAAAAAAATTTTTAAAAAAAGAAATGCCGAATATGAAATAATCTTTTTTTTTCAAGGTTTTATGTTTGCCTCTTTTACATCATGTATTCTAGTCAAGTTATTTATACATTAGTCTTTCTTCCTCATTAGAATGTAAACTCTTTGAGGGCTAAAACTGTGTATTTTACCTACTATACCGTCAGTATGCTATACTACAAACAGAGCATTAAAAATAATAATAGTGACACCAAATTCTGAGATTGATTTTCAAGACTATTCATAAAATCTATCCCAGATAATTTATGTAGCCCACCTATCTTATCCATATGCTCACTATGGAAATCACATAAAAATGTTCAATAAGCTGGGACATGTCTGAAGGGAGATATGACTTACTTAAATTATATAATTGAAACACAAATAACTGTAAGTTCACTTTATGGAGAATAATACGATTTTAATAACAGTTAAATCCTATCAATTTGAAAGGATAAACCTTGTCATTTTATTTCATTTTTAAAGATAATTTACACAAATTTTCAAATAATTCCATTTCAGGAACACTCAAACATAACAAATGTTCATATGCATGCACAAAGTGCACCACAAAGCTATGTATCAATGAAATCTCCAGCATATTTTATAAAACTTAATCAGAGTTAATCGTTTTTGCCAGACTTGACTATATATGCAATTCTTGAATAGTAAATAGAAGAAATAAGCAAACCGTACATAAAAGGGTGATCAAATAATCAACTACAGTCTTCAAGCAAATAACATTATGAATGAATTAAAAAAAGCTACAGCTTTTTGTCACACTTCTATCCCAGAACATAAGGAAAGAAAAAAGCCATAGAGACACACATAGCATAGATGCAAGCAAGTACAAAGTGGAAGAGTGACTGCAAAGATTAGAGAGTAGGAAGCATGTGCTTCCAGTTTGTCTAGTATATACTGTAAACAGTACCTGTTTCCTCAGTCAGAAAAGCTAGAAAAGGAAACTGCACTTCTGCATTACTTGTGTGTGCACATACATACTTATGCTCTGATGTGGTTGTACTGAAATGCATTGTATAGGTCTAAAATTATAGGCAGGACATATCTCGATAAGTAGCAAGCAAGATCAACATTAATGATACATCTTTGGTAAGGCACAACAGGTAAGAATAGATTTGGACATAACTTAACACTTAACTCTTTCCTGTGTTCCACACATCATGCAGCTCAAACTGGATTAAGCGAGGACCCTAAAGATGTCTAGAAAAAAAGGCAGCATTTTTACTTGGGGTATGATATCTATCTCTCCAGATACTGAATCCCTGACCTCTAGATATACTAATAAAACCAATTATTTCCTATTTTCAGATATATAATATATATATATATAAAATCTATATATATATAAAATCTATATATATATATGTAAGTACTAGATTTCTAAGCTATAAGAAGAGTGTAATATTTACTTTCCTATCTATGTGCAATAATAAAGATTACTTACAGTTGAGTTCAATGAACATCAGTCTCTGATTCTCTTTTGGCTTTTTAACCCTCATTAATGTTTGAGCTGACCATTAAGGAAATACTTAACTACTACAAAATCCAATTCCCTTATACAGAGTATACAATGGACCTATTTGGTATAGAACCTTATGAAGGTTTCATGCTAAGAATCCTCTCCCCAAAAATACCTACTTAAGTACACATAGACAAGATTTTACACACCAATGAGCATTTGTATTTTAGTGACATTCCTAATGTTTGATGAACTTTGACTTCCCTGCTCCCTTTTTCCATGACTTTCTGAAAGTGTTTCCAGAGTCTTAAGTTTGTATACTAATTCTCCCTTGCTCTCCCAATTCTACCATTTATCAGCAGGGTAAAGTGCCTTTCTTTCACTTTTTCTTTATAATCACATAATTCTCTGGCAAATTAGATGACTTTATGCATCATGCTGTACTATTTTAATTGATTTTCTTACTTTCTTCTCCACTAAAAATGAACTCCTGAAGGCCTATGTCAGGTCTTTTTCTAGAGCTTGGGAATCTAGCACAGCACTTAGCACAAAGGAAGTATTCATTAAATATCTGTCAATCAAACAGAGACATGGGTTGTTAATTGTTGAAGATGAGCAATGGGTACATGCAGAGTAGGGGAGGAAGAGAGTTTCATTCTAGTATACTGTCTTCTTTTGTATATATTTGAAATGTTTAAAATATTGGGGGGAAAAGTCTGGTAAAGAGATACTTATAGCCATACATCAGTAACTTTCACATACATGAAAGATTGTTTTTAATGTTTTATTTATTTTTGAGAGAGAGACAGAGTGCAAGCAGGGGAGGGGCACAGACAGAGGAAGACACAGAATCCGAAGCAGGCTCCAAGCTCTGAGCTGTCAGCACAGAGCCCAATGCAGGGCTCAAACCCACCAACAGTGAGATCATGACCTGAGCCAAAATCAGACGCTTAACCAACTGAGCCATCCAGGAGCCCCTTCATATTCATGAAAGGTTCTAAAAACAAACTGGACTTGTTCATTTTACCTTGGAGAACTGCAATCAATGAGGAGAAACCAAAACTTTGGCTCTGTGCAAGAAAGAATCCTTTAATAACTAAAGGTATCTGAAAATGAAGCTGGTTCCACGGAAGAAAGAAAGAGAGGGGCCCTGCTACTGGGCTAATTATATTCAAGCAGGAGTTGGCCAATCAGAATGGAATACTATTTAGGGCATTAAAACACCATATGGGAAAAATGAATTCTAAAGGATCTTCAGATTCGTGAGTATCTGAAAAACGTTTATTACCTTAAAACAAGATACACAGAATATAAAGATGGCTGTTGATTTCATATTCCTTATAAAGCATCTACAAAGAATGAGGTTCTTTCTCAAAACCAATTTCCTCGCAAGCCTTATCTTGCAGGTGTTCACTCTTGGAATTTCAGCTTCCCTCGCCTTTTTGTAGGTCTTCAGTGTGCCCTGTGGCCTCTACTGCACAAGCTCTATTAGAATGCTCTTCAGATAGCAGCTAAGGCACACTGCCTAGGAAAAGGCTTTTCCTTACATGACCAGATCAGGCTCTTCCATTACATGCTCTCAGACAACCACAATCCTTTTCTAGAGGGCAAAGACCCCAGGTTTTTGCTCATCACTGTATCCCCAGGGCCTATCACTGAGCCCGGCATGTTGTAAGTGCTCAACAAATATTTGTTGAATGGATGAAGGACGAAGGAATACAACATTCCCTATGAACCTAGTGTTTTCATAAATTATGATTTAAACTGAATACAAGTAACTTGTCAAAATATATCCAAGCTATTTCTTTATCACAAGTGATTAAACTACTTCCCTAGAAACTAAGGACAATAAGAAAATAGCTAGCTAGCTTGTTTTATTATGAAAACACATTTTCAATAACTTTTAACTTCACCATACACAAAAGAAATTTATTTCCCAGAACTCTTAGGATTCTGACAAGCCAAATGATTCTCAAGTCAAACTGTGGGCTATTAAGCTGAAAGAATATATTATATGAAGTTAAATAAGGACATTAGGTAATGAAGAAGCAGTGAGAGATTCAGGACAGATGGACAACCATCAGGTCATATAAAATATTTCCAAATGTGTGTTTGAAGAAGGATATGAAAATGCTCAGGGTAGGAGTACTTTGTGTAGCTAAGAAACACTGAAGATTGATGAGTAAATTGTCTCACTTACAAAGGTCAGCTACAATCATCTCATTTATCAGTGCAGTTCCTTTTAATGATTATTCATTTTTAAATCTTTATAAAATATACCAAACTAAACAAAAAGGAAGACATACATTATGTTTAACACTCAGAATTCACTAATGTAACTAATGCACACAGAGGCATTTAGAGTGGTATTTGAGTGGCTTCCATCAGAAGTGGATTTTTTAGGACAAAGTTACAAAATCCTTTTAGGATTAAGATTGCAAGTAAAAATTCTATTAAAGTTCTGAAAGTACAAAAAAAATTCTACCCATACCAAAACTATCACTGTACCTAATACACAAAATATTTGAAATTCCAAATAAGTAAATTCTAACAAAGTTAAACACTAGGTTTTAGGACTATTTTATTTCTATTTTTATTTGGGGGAAATTACCCACTTTCCCAATATTTCAGATAATAAAGAGTTCTGAATAAGAATTCTAACGGATCTTCAAATTCTTGCATGTCTGAATACCTTAAAACAGATACACAGACGTCAATATAAAGATGGTTGTCGATTTCATATTAGAGCCAGCATTGCATCATGTTGAAATCACTTAGACTGAACCTTGTTTCTCATAACCTTTAATTTTGGACCCAACATAAACTTTCACCCAGGTCATCTCTTCCATCATTATCGCCAGTCGCGGGCTCAGGCCCTCCTCCACTTCAGAGACAAATGTCAAACTAAGGAAAAGATGAAGGGAAGCCTTTGGACTAAATAATGAACTCCAAAAGCATGGTTGTTTTTTGATGAAATGAGTAAAATTTACTTTGGAAAGGTATGAGTGTGGAAAAGACTTAGCCCAATGCCTGAAATATGAATACTAAAATATTGGAACTATTATTATTACTGTGCTTTAATTTTATAAATTGATTTCTTCTGATATTAATGGAAAAGAAAATGTATTTAGTGATGTACCAACACTCCAAATCTACAAATTAGAAAACACAAAATTCCAAAAATCCCTCAACTTTTTATTATAAAAATTTTCAAATTTACATAACAGTAGAAGGATAAGATTAATGAACCATATCACAGAGCTTCAATAATTATCATAACTATCAATTTTGTGTTTCTATACATGAAATTAAATGTTTCCATACATGAAAAACACATACAACAGGGCCTCTGTACACAATAAAGCTCTTACTTCTTGTTAGCTATTACAACTATTAAAATACAGAGTTCCCTTTTTAAAAATTTGTAAACAAATATTGGCAACAATATAGAGAAATTGGAACCCTAGTGTACTGCTGGTGGGAATGTAAAATGATGCAGCCACTATGGAAAACAGTATGGTAGCTCCTCAAAATATAAAAATAAAATTACCAGAATTCCATTTCTGAATAAATACCCAAAAGAATTGAAAGCAGAGACTTGAATAGGTATGTGTATACCCATATTCATAGCAGCACTATTCACAGTAGCTAAAAGGGGGAAGTAACTCAAGTGTCCATTGATGGATGAATGAATTTTTAAAAATATAGTGTGTGTACACACACACACACACACACACACACACACACACACACGACCACTCAGTTTTAAAAAAGAAGCAAATTCCGACACATTACAACATAGATGAAACTTAAAGACATACTAAGTAAAACAAAGTCGCAAAAAAAACCACTGCATGATTTCATTTATATGAGGTACCTAGAATAGTTAAATTCATAGAGAAGAAAGTAGAATGGTGGCTGCCAGGGGCTGGGGAGAGGGAGGAATGGCAAGTTATTGTTTAATGGGGTATAGAGGTTTAGTTTGAGAAATGAAAAAAAAAGTTCTGGAGATGGATGGTGATGATGGATGCACAACAGTGTGAATGTACTTAATGTCACTGAAAAATGGTTAAAAATGTAAATTTTGTTATGTATATTTTACCACAATAAACATTTTTTAAAAAACTGCCTATAATTAGGGGTGCCTGGGTGGCTCAATCGGTTAAGCCTCCAACTTCATTTCAGTTCAGGTCATGATCTCACAGTTCAGTTCATGAGATGAAGCCCTGTGTCAGGTTCTGCCTGGACAGCACAGAGCCTGCTTGGGATTCATATTCTCTCTCTCTTTCTCTCTCTCTATCTCTCAAAATAAAAAAAATAAAGTAAACTTTTTAAAAAATGCCTAAAATGGTCAAATGACACAAAAAGCTCAAATGATACAAAGTTTTATCTAAAGAGATAAATGAATGAGTGACTGGGGAAAATGCTGAGGTAAGCCCCAGTACTCTGACCCTACAATCCCACTCCTAGATATATACCCCAAAAACATATACATAAGATCATAATGAACCTGTATGAGGATGTTTATCATAGCACTGTTTGAGTGATACTGGAGGCAACCCAGGTGTCCATTACCTGGATAGGTAACTTAGATGTGAATAAGCTACGTTTAGATGTAATCAACTGGAAATATATACCACAGCATGTCTAATCTAAAAACAACAAATGAGGGGCGTCTGGGTGGCTCAGTCAGTTAAGTGTCCAACTTCGGTTCAGGTCATGATCTCGCAGTTCCTGGGTTCAAGCCCTGTGTTGGGTTCAGTGCTGACAGCTCAGAGCCTAAAGCCTGCCTCAGATTCTGTGTCTCCCTCTCTCTTGGCCCCTCCCCTTCTCATGCTCTGTCTCTGTCTCCGTCTCTCTTTCTCAAAACTAAATACACATTAAAATACATACATATACACATACATACATGCATACATACATACATACAACAAATGATAAAAGAAAACTCAAGGTTGGAACGTGAGATACGTACAAAGTAAAAACCATTCCATATTTGGTTGAAGACAAGTACCAATCCAAGGGCTTATACCAAACATATGTGAGTGGGGATCTACTAGGGGAGGTTTAGGTGGGGTAAGAAAACCACAGTGGGGATTAGGATTAAAGTAAAAGAATAATACCATAAAACAAGAAAAGCATCTTGTCCTGACCACTTACAATAGGGTGTGTCATCAGCAAAGGAGGATAATTAATGAAACTCTCTGAATAAGAACCCTGAAGAATTTTTTATGCACTAACTCTATTTTCTTTTCCAAATATCTACAAATTTTTGCTCCAAGGTACTTTGATTTAGATAGCTTTTAATCTGACCATCTGTTTACAAAAGGCAAATACACTGGAAAAAAGAAAGAAGGAAACTGGGTTTTTTAGCCAATTGTGATGCCAGTTTTAAGCTTTATCAAAAATAACTCAGACAATAAAAGTCTTCCAATAAACCATTATTTAAATTTCAGTTACCATTATGCAACATACAATTGTGCAACATAACAAAAACTATGTATCTTTTCAGAAAATTAACAAACTATGGATTTCTTTGCTGGTGATTATCTCCTAAACAGGAATACCAAAGACGCAAATATCACTGCCTGAAATTGTAGAAGCAATTAAGCTATCTCTCTTATCAAACACAGTATCAGGCACAAAACATAATCCTGGAAGGCTGTTTTTAAAACTACATCCACTGCCAATGCCCATGTGCTTTATGACAAATAAAGGCATTAAATGTCAGGGTCTTTAAACTGTGGCCTCAAATCACTAACCAAGACTTCTTAAGATCATTACCACTCCCCCAGGAGGCATGTCTTTCTCACCTGTTCAGTGCCAAGACAACCCCCCAGCACATCATGGGTTCTCAAGAAAATGGTTTTCGAAGGGATGACCTCAGCAAATTGACAATAGGTATAAATAAATGAGAGTGTACAAAAGTAACCAATGACAATGGACTTTCACATATCTGAAGGACGGTCTGAAAATAGACTGCTCAGTCAGCGTAAGTGGGACATTTGGTGCTCCCTAATCTAGACCTATATACATGTCTCTGAGAATCTAAAAAGGCCACCAAACACCTAAGTGTTCCTTCTCTGTTCCTCCATGGCATCCATATCCACAGTCATAGAATGCAGAAAATAGCTGTCTCTCTACCATTGGTATACAAGTCATTGACTTGTGTCCATTATTTGTCTTACTTGTGTTCCATTACATGGCTTACTTGTGTTCACCCATCCCACAATAAGTAGTTCCTGCTCCTCACTAAAAGATATGTTGACCAAAACAGGCTAAAAGTTAAACAAAAACAGAAAGATAGGGATTATGTCACAGAATGAGTAGTACACCACCCCAGATTAGCCTATATAGCCATCTCGTCTTTACTGGGTAAACACTGCTGGGATTATATATGGATCCTTTATGTCTATCTATTCCCTACTCTAGAACTGCAGCCATGCAAAACAATGTATCTTTAAAGAAACAGGAACCTGTAATAGTGAGAACATTCTTACACATGAGTTATTCACTCAACAGGCCACATTGGAAATCTACTTCAAGATATCCTAAAAGCTTCCAATTTTAAAAAACTGTTTACATAAATATTCAATAAACATTTACAGAACATCAACTGAGTGCCAAGTTCTAGGCTACTAAGGCACTATGGGATAATCAAAGACGAGTAAAGCACTCAAAAAGCTCACAACTGTAAGTACTATGTGACAAATATTCAAAGGACTTTTACCTTCAAGTAAGAAAGGCACCACCATAAAAAAATGAGAGACTTTGAAGAATGTTTAGGATTTTGACAGGGAGAGGTGAAAAGGGGCTTTCAACAAAGGAAACAATATTATCAAAGAAAAAGAGTAGTACATGAGGAGAGGAATGCTGACCAAAATATTGGAGCATATGTTAGGTATAAAAAGGTAGAAAATAAGGGTAGACAAAGCAGACTAAAAGCCTAGTTCGAGAGGCCCTTAACTGCTAGGATTAAACATTAAAACTTCCTTTTGTGAGTAACAAGGACAATCCAAAACATAATAATGATCATAGTTTCAAAAAAAGGTCACTGAAAATTGAAGTTGGTCTCAATATGAACAAAATACTAGAGGAGGAAAAACAGACCAGGAAAACTAGAAAAAGAGAATCTTCAATAGGTCAAAACTGTAGAAGTTTGAGTGGCACAATTTAAAAAAGACATCAAGAAAGAGGTAGAAAAGAAGGAAGAAAGGAA